>NC_141991.1:2376622-2676622 GCF_049901715.1 Pseudonaja textilis
TATGTATAAAATGTTATATAGATGGCACTTACCCCCTTCGAGGTTAGCGAAAATGAACCCAAACTCTAGTCCAAAATGTTGGAAATGTAAAAACATAGAGGAACCTACTTTCATATGTGGTGGACCTGTAAAGAAGCCCAGAAATACTGGCAAAAAAATTAGAAAATGGCTGGAGGAGATAACCAAAGATCAAATTGAATACAAACCAGAGTTCTTCCTACTAGGGATCTCTGATAAACATTTTCCTAAAAAGACGAAATACATAATAATTCATATTCTAACTGCGGCCAGATTAGCATTTGCCCAGTGCTGGAAATCATCCCGTTTACCTACAGATCAATTGGTCATTCAGAAAATATGTGACTGCGCAGAAATGGACAATTTAACCATAGCTCTTAAAAATAAAGAGTCTTCAGCATTTGATAATAATTGGAATGCATGGTATAATTGGTTTTATCAGAGATAAACTGTTTAATGAGCATAAATAAGCATAAATATCCATAAATAGCGATAAGATGTGTATATTTAAAGTAAGGTAGGAGAATTGGATCTTGTAGACTGTCAAAAAGAATATTTGTCTGGTTTTAACGTATTTTCTTTTTTCTTTCGTCTCTTTGTTTTTTTTTTTTTTTTCTCTCTCTTTTATACTTCTTCTTCTCCTTTTTCGGTCCAAGACCAGCGGTTTTTTTTTTCCTCTCTCTTTCTCTTCTTTCTTTCTTCTTTTTCTCTCTCTGTTTCTTATGTAATGTTGTTATGTTATTTTTTTAATTGTAAATTCAATAAAATTTATATGAAACGAGAAACAAGAGAATTTATGCCCAACAAAACGCGTTACAACAACAAATCCAAGACTTAGAAATACAATTACAAAAAACCCTAAGACCCAAGGACTACAAAATCAGTTAATACTAGCCAAACATAAGCTGAATTTAATTGAACAAGATAAAATAGAAGTTAGCTTGAGAAGGTCCAAACAAAATTATTTTGAACACGCCAATAAACCAGGAAGATGGCTATCTTATAAACTTAAAAAAGAAAAAGAAAAGAGATTGATACACCAATTAATAGACGAAAGGTATCCCACAACATGAGATTGAGAAGAAAAAGGATATTATATTAAACTATTTCCAAAGATTATATAAAAAGAAGAAATCAATGAGGATAAAATAAGAGCTTATCTGGAGAATACGAATGATAAAACAATAGGGGAAGGAGACAAAGAATTACTAAATAAGGATATTACATGGTCTGAGTTAAAATCTGCAATGGAAAATCAATGTAATAATAAATCCCCTGGTCCAGATGGGATTCCAGTAGAATTGTATAAAGCCACAATAGATTTAGTAGGGCCTCTGATGCTGGAAGTGTTTAACAAGTACTTTTGGCTGCCAAAATGCCAGACTCATGGAGGGAGGCGTTGATTGCGTTAATTCCGAAGGAGGATGTGGATGCCAGATATATCAACAATTATAGACCAATCTCACTTTTAAACGCCGATTATAAATTATTTACCTCAATTATTGCGAATAGAGTAAAACAAGTTTTAAATTTATACATTCATGAAGACCAAAATGGCTTCCTTCCATTCCGCCAAATTAAAAACAATTTAAGAACCGTTATTGACGTCTTAGAATATTATGAAGCTCATCCAGAGAAACAATTTACACTCTTGTTTCTAGATGCAGAGAAAGCATTCGATAACTTACATTGGCACTTTTAATACAAAAAATCTATAATATGAATCTGGGCACTAAATTCGAGAATATTATCACAACAATTTACAATACCCAACAAGCCAATATACTAATTAATGGTGAACAAACAGGCCCACTAAGCATTGAAAAGGGCGTTAGACAGGGTTGCCCTCTCTCACCCCTCTTATTTATATTTGCTTTAGAATCATTGTTAACGCGGATAAGACAAAATCCTAAAATCCAAGGGTTAGGGTCAAAGCAGAGGAATATAAATTACAGGCGTTTGCAGACGATATGGTTTTCTTCCTAGAGGATCCCATGGAAAAAGGACATAATCTAATAAAAGAACTAGAACAATATGGTTCAGTAGCAGGATTAAAGATTAACAGAAATAAGACGAAATTACTGACTAAAAATCTAACAGAGATCCAGAGGAAAGAATTAGAAAAAACCATGGGGATACAGGCAACAAAAAGGTCAAATATTTAGGCATATGGTTAACACCACATAGTAAATCACTCAAAGAGAATAATTATGATAAACTGTTACAGCAAATTAAGAAAGATCTAGAATCTTGGAATAAGTTGCAGCTTTCTTTACTGGGCAGGATTGCCACAATCAAAATGAACATTTTACCAAAACCCCTTTACTTATTCCAGACAATCCCAATAAAATTACCAAAATTTTTTTTGATGATATAAATAAGGTAACTCTTAAATTTATTTGGCAAGGGAAAAAAGCTAGAATCAGTATTAAGGCCTTACAAGATGCAAAAAGTAGAGGTGGGCTAGCGCTTCCAAACTGGGAATTATATTATTGGGCAGCCAACTTATTATGGTTAAAAGACTGGGTCAATTTACGGAATAAAAGAACTCTAGCCTTGGAAGGGCACGACCTTCAGAGAGGATGGCACGCATTTCTATGGGATGTGGGGAAAACTAAACAGGCGTACTTTCATAGACATCTTATTAGAGATTCACTATTAACTAATTGGAAAAAAATATGTAAAAAACATTATTTAAAAATTCGATTTGGCTTTCAACAATGGAGGCAATGGTTCATCCCAACAATTTGGATATAACAAAAATGACTAAATATAAAGATTTATTAGATCCTTTAGGAAAATTAAGAACTCGACAGGAATTACAGGAACAGGGATTTAAAATTGATCAGTGGTTATATATACAAATCCATAGTAGATACAAACAAGATATCAAAGAATTTGGAATCTATAGCAAATTACAACACTTAGATAAAATCTTATTAGGATCAAATAAAAAGAATATCTCCAAATTTTATAAATATTTATTGGAGGTAGAATTAGAGCAAGAGATAGTGAAAGGGAACATGATAATGTGGAGTAGGAATATTGGAAGAAGCATTACATTAACAGAATGGGAAAAGATCTGGAATAGAATCATTAAGATCACGAAATCTGCGGCGTACAAAGAAAATATGTATAAAATGTTATATAGATGGCACTTACCCCCTTCGAGGTTAGCGAAAAATGAACCCAAACTCTAGTCCAAAATGTTGGAAATGTAAAAACATAGAGGGAACCTACTTTCATATGTGGTGGACCTGTAAAGAAGCCCAGAAATACTGGCAAAAAATTAGAAAATGGCTGGAGGAGATAACTAAAGAACAAATTGAATACAAACCAGAGTTCTTCCTACTAGGGATCTCTGATAAACATTTTCTTAAAAAAGACGAAATATATAATAATTCATATTCTAACTGCGGCCAGATTAGCATTTGCCCAGTGCTGGAAATCATCCCGTTTACCTACAGATCAATTGGTCATTCAGAAAATATGTGACTGCGCAGAAATGGACAATCTAACCATAGCTCTTAAAAATAAAGAGTCTTCAGCATTTGATAATAATTGGAATACGTGGTATAATTGGTTATATCAGAGATAAACTGTTCAATGAGCATAAATAAGCATAAATAACCATAAATAGCGATAAGATATGTATATTTAAAGTAAGGTAGGAGAATTGGATCTTGTAGACTGTCAAAAAGAATATCTGTCTGGTTTTAACGTATTTTCTTTTTTCTTCCGTCTCTTTGTTTTTTTTTTTCTCTCTTTTATACTTCTTTTTCTTCTTTTTCGGTCGCAAGACCGAGCGTTTTTTTTTCCTCTCTCTTTCTCTTCTTTCTTTCTTCTTTTTCTCTCTCTGTTTCTTATGTAATGTTGTTATGTTATTTTTTTAATTGTAAATTCAATAAAATTTATATGAAAGATATTTTGATATGTTTCTTTCACATACCCTATTTTGTCCAACTCCTGTCTTGGTTTTTTTCCTCCTTGTCTGTTACCTGCTGGGGAAGAAGAAGCATTTTGGGGTTTTCTGGAGGAACTAATAAGATTTTGATTGTTGCCTTGGTTTGCTTTGCATTTTAATGCTGCTTGGGATTCTCAGTTCTCCACAGTGCTCGCTTTGGCATTCTTTTGCCTGTAAGATTCACATAAAAGGGTTGCTTTAATTATGGTTTATAAAATGGTTACACAACATTTGGAGAAAAAAAACAAGAGTAAAGAGCATGTATACTACAATAAAACATGACAAAGATGCCAAAAATGATAATTTAACCTCTTAGATTAATTATGATTCTTTTTCAGTCTTCATGTCTACTGAGATCCAAGTTGAAATACCCATTCAACTGGGAAATTTACTTACTTGGATCAATCATGAAGAACTGCAGAGAGTTAAATATATCTGGAAGAAAGATCATACATATATACATATATGTGGGCACACTCACATTTTTTAATCTAAATGTAGAACGACGGGAGTAAGTGGGTGGGTGGATTAATTGGTAAAATGATTCCAAGCCAATGATTCCAAGCCAAAAGCCAAGTAATTAAGAAAGCTAGGGAAACAAGAAAAAGAAATCCCTTACAAACAAAAGGTCATGCCAAATCAGCAAAACAAATAGACAAAAGACACGAAATAAATTCCATAGCAGACAGGAGATTGCCACCAAACAAATATAAGAAAACATTAGGAAGACAACCCCTGACAGGATTTAAAACATTAAGAAATACAAACACAAGCACTCACACACAAAAGGAGAAAAGGTATAAAAATCAGGGGTTTATTATACAAAGATAGCTAGCCCCAGGAACGCAGACTTCTTGCTATCTCTTGCCTTCCTGAAAAATAAACCCGCTTCCAAGCAGTGGTCTGTGTCCTTGCACCAGAGCCCTCCCAGCAGGAAAACCGAATCCTCAGAAGAAAGGCATTTTCCAGCCTTTCAACATTAGAATGTTCCAAATGTGAATGTGAGTGTTCCAAATGCTGAGTCGATGACTGTGGGACACCACAACCGTAAGGGCAAGCTAGTGTCACCCCCAAATAACTGTGATAGCCACAACTTTGAGGGACACTTTAAAGTCGTCTTTTTAGTACCACCGTAGTTTTGAAGACTAAGTTGTAAGCAATAAGGTAGGGCTACTTATAAAACCAAACATCACAAATGGGCTCAATAACATGTTTTTTTTTAAAGTTGTGGGTTAGGCACAGTTGTGCCATGTTATTCCATTGATGGCACACCTCCAGAAAATCCTGTGTTTGTTTGGTAGATATGGAATTAAAAACAAAATTCCTGAAGACAGCACTGGCAGATCCATTCCAAATTGTTGCCAAGAAAAGAACATGGCCATAGAATTACAAGGAGTAACATGGAGACTTTTTAAAACTCCCAATACAAAGAAAAATGCAGTCACCAGTTTTAAAGCACGCACCACCAGTGGAATACAATCTGGGGAAGGAAGGAATTTGTAGCAGCTGACATGTTTCAGCCTTGTTGCTTCTCTGCTTTTCACCCTGGGGAAACCCAAACAGTCCTTGCTTCTGACCTCTCCTCCATCGCTCAGCTCACCTTTCAGCTGTTGCTTCCACCCTGGGAAGATCAGGAGGGTCTCCCTCCCTGCCTCCCCTCTACTCAGCAGGGAGCCAGAAGAGCAAGCTCTCCTGCTGTTGTTCTCCTTTCCTCCAAATCCTCTCTAGGAATCTACTGTTCAAATATTTAAACTCCTTACGCTTCAGTTACCAATGCTCTACAATTGTCTATTGTGGCCATTGCTTATCTGTAGAGCGTTATTTAGTGACATAAAGCTGAAAGCCATGTTGATCCATCTCTGCCTAAGACAGTTGCAAGGGTTTTTAAAATTGATTATGTGCGTTCAAGTTGTTTTTGACTTCAGTAAGCACATCGATAGATTTTCTCCGTGATCATTATCCCTAACTTGTTCGTTCGGGCCTTCCAAGGATTCACTCATTGTCACAGAAACAGAGCAATAAGCTCCCATGAAAGAAGAGGGAACTACACTGAGAGAAAGAAGGTGGGAACTGTATGCATACAGCAGTCAAAGCTCACCTCTTTATGGACCGGTGAAGACTTCTTCAGCCACTTATTTGTCTTGGGGAGTGCAGGACAACTCATGAACACTTAGTTTTGCAAGAGACAGAAACTTGAAGATGGAAGCTTGACCCTACTTAGCTTTTCAAAATTAACTAGATTCTGGGCCTTAAAAGCTCATCAAGCATTTATTTGTGTACAGAGTCCCTAAGTTACTGCCAGCTTGTTAGCTTGATTCCATTAACAGAATAATGGAACATGCAACATTAATTCCCTATCTATATTATTGGGGAGTGAATCTCGCTAGAGCACTCTTCCCAATTTCCGGAGTAAGAATTCAGAGTTGAGTATTCCTGAGCAGAATATTTGGAGGGTGTTAATTTGCAGATTGGAAGCCGATCAATAGATTCCTACACTTTTATAGAGGTTTGGCTCTCAATAGATGAATACCTTTCTACATCCTCAATCTTTATGACTGATTCCAGTGGCTCCCAGAGACTTAGGACCTGGGAGCATCAACAGGCCAGAGACTCCAAGGAAGCAAACTTCATTCATGAAAGCCAGACTGTGTACAAACACGCCCAGTGTCTGTTTTATTTCTGAAGGAAGAAATTTTAAGTCTGCTAAATGCCATATGTTTCTGTAAATTGTATGGGAGGAAAGCAAAAAAAAAAAAAAATAAGAATTGAAGTATTATAACAAACAAGAGATGATGGATAGAAAATTATTTTTCTTTTTTTTTTCTAATATGATGGCCTGATTAAAAACTAGAATAGAGGTAGAAATAAGGATATACACCTTTATATAAAATATAAGTAGATGGAAAGATTGGAGGTTGAAAGATGATACTATTAGATATGTTTAAATGATAGGATAATTGGTACTTGATGGTATATTCTAATTAGTATTAGAATGGAACATTGGAATATTGAATATACTTTAAAAATCATGTACATTAATATCAGGATTATGTAAGTTTGATTAATGTAACAATTGACTGTTGCTATTTGTATTAACATGAACCATATCCAGAGGCCACACTGTTCATGTATTGATGTTGATATATGTTTAAAAATAAAAATCCAATAAATCTTCAAAAAAACCACCACTGTAGAGTTGGTTTCTTGGTTTGGTCTGTCAAGTGGGGCTAAACCTGAGGCACCTTTCATGGCTGAGGAGGGACTGCAATTTGGGTGTCCCCACTCCTAGTCCAGCAACAGCACCTTCCCCATGCAGCCCACCAGCTCTCTAATCGGAAAGCCACCCAGAGAGCACATTGGTCTCCTCCCCATCAATTGCAGGAAGGAGAAGCCTGCAGGGTGGTGGTAAATAAACATGGGTAGTCCTCGCTTAGCGACCACAACTGTGACTGGCACTTCTGGCAGATCACTTTATTGCAACAGGCTTTTGACCTCACTTCTCTTCTGGTCATTAAGTGAATCCACATGGACATTGAGACATCAAATGATTGTTTTTTATATACCATCCTAATCTTGAATGGTTCCTAAACGAGGCAAATGGTAAGTGAGGACTATCTGTATTACACCCAGAAAAAAAGCCATTTGCACTAGATGTCATTTGCTAGAAGCATTGTGGGGAGGAAATAATTATTCTCCTATCCAGCTGGTGGGTTACCCAGAAGGATTGTGGCGAGATATTTCTGCTCTGGGAGATCCCCTTCCTCTGGGACTGATGGAGGCATTTGGGATTATGAGTGCTAACAAATGGATCTCTCTCCCAAAAGGAAGGGTTTGTGAGCCTGAGCTCTTCCCTAGAAGATGCCACTTCTTAAAAGCCCCCTTATCATGCTTCCTTCTAATCTTTCTCTTCAATAGCCTAGTTATCCTAGCTCCCTCAACTGATCATTATACGATTTAATTTCCAGGCCCTTTATCATCTTTACTGATCTTATTTGCACTTTTTTCCATAATCTCAACATCTTTTTTGTATTGTGGTGACCAAAACTGGATGCAGTAGTCTAAGTGTGATCTCACTAACATAGTGTGAAGCGGTACTATTACTTCTTGTTGGCTTCTCAAAACATTTGTGTCTACTCCATCACGGGGACGCCAATTTTCACAATGTCTGTTGAATCTGATTCATCATGTGGAGAGTCATCAGGGAAGCCAGATAGCTCCTCCGTAATGGTATGATTTTCCAAAGCCTACAAATCCCTCTGGCACAACCAATGGCTGATTTAAACGTTGTAAAGTTACAAGGGGAACCGTAGCTTAGTTGTCCAGTTTGAAACATCCTAACTTCCTTCTCTTAAGACTGGCAGCGATGGAGAAAAACATCCCTGAATCTGAAAAGAATGCCAATAAAAACAGATCCAGTTTAGCCATTCTAATTTTTTTAATGAAATGTCATTCTTTCATAGAATGTAGAACTGGAGCAGGTAGCAATGCAACAAATAAATTAAGAGGCAGAAGCCGAACTGCAGCTCACATCATCAGAATCACAGAGTGCATGGATTGATATATGACTGAAACTGAAATTCTAAATTTATAATGAGGAGGGAAGGGAAGCTAAGGAAGACAGATTGGTCATAGCAATGCAAAATGCGTAAGAGACAGATTACAAGTTAACAATTTTAGTGTGCTAGAAACCCACTGTATGTGTGGAGTCCTCATCACTGAGGAAGAGTTGGGAAATGAGCCTTACATTACCTTTTAATTATTAAATTCATCTATTGTTAAACTTAAAACGCTGCTCATCTCACAGTTTGAGGCAACTCTGAGCGTCTTGTCTTGCCCTAATATTCATAGCAACACTGACAGTACCCATTTTTATATGTCAAATACTTCTGATAATTCTAACATAAGCCATTTTTTTAAATGAGACATTTTCTATTGTACATTTTTTACCTCATGTTAAGATAGCAAAACAGAGAGGTTTGTCCCTCTTCTAAGTGACAGTGTGGCAAAATGGCAGCCACTTCAAAAAGTCTGCTGCATTGCCCAGGGACGAATCCAGGGCCCAGTGAAAATGGTGGCTGCTTCCAGGACGCAGTCATGAGGCCCAAGGATGTGTGTCTTTCCCTCCCTCCGCAACATGAGGAACAGAGATCTTCCAAAGGTGAGGAGGAGGAGGGTATGAGGCAGTGGTAGGATTCAAACTTTTTTACTACCCGTTCTGTGGCCGTGGCTTGGTGGTCATGGCAGGGGAAGGATACGGTAAAATCTCCAGTCAGAAGTGGTATTTGCCAGTTCTCCAAACAACTCAAAATTTCTGCTACCAGTTGTCCAGAACTGGTCAGAACCTGCTGAATACCACCTCTGGTATGAGGCCTGGTGGGGTTGTAGTCAGGCCATTTTCCACTTTCCTTTACAAATTTAATCCAGAGAAATGTTTGAGTGAAATGAATTGGGCCAAAATTCAAATAATCAATTTCTCAACTACACCTTCCATGGGAGATCACAAATGAAATTCAACACTTCTCTAAACTATTCAACTTTTGCCTCATGTGGATTTCCTTGTGTGCAATAAGAGATAATTCATGCTTGAAGTAACATCACAGACTGGACATTTCAAAGATTTCTCCATGGTGTGAATCCTCTGGTGTATCACTAGGAAGGAATTCTAACTGAAACGTTTCCTACAGTCAGGACATTCAAAGGTTTCTGTCCTATGTGGATCCTCTGGTGTCTCATAAGGTGGGAATTTTGACTGAAACTTTTCCCACAGTCAGAACATTCAAAGGGTTTCTCTCCTGTGTGAGTCCTCTGGTGTTTCACCAGGCTGGAATTATAACTAAAACTTTTCTCACAGATAGGACATCCAAAGGGTCTCTCTCCTGTGTGAGTCCTCTGGTGTCTCACCAAGCTGGAATTATCACTAAAACTTTTCCCACAGATAGGACATTCAAAGGGTTTCTCTCCTGTGTGAGTCCTCTGGTGTTTCACCAGGCTGGAATTATCACTAAAACTTTTCCCACAGATAGGACATTCAAAGGGTTTCTCTCCTGTGTGAGTCCTTTGGTGTCTGATGAGGTGAGAATTTCTAATGAAACCTTTCCCACATTCTTGACATTCATAGGGTTTCTCCATGGAGAGATTCCTCTGATGTATTACCAGGCTGGAATTCTCCCACAGTCAGGACGGTGAAAGGATTTTTCTCCTTTGTATATCACCAAGTTGGAATTACAACGGAAAGTTTTCCCACAGTCAGGACATTCAAAAGGTTTCCCTTCCGTGTGAGTTCTCTGGTGTCTCGTGAGATGGAAATTTCTAATGAAGTTTTTTCCACAACCAAACATTCCCACTGTTTCTCCCTGGATTCGATCTACTTATGTAACAGAATTACATAAGACTGGAATTGTGACTGAAATTTTTCTCATAGTCAAGACATTCAAATGGTTTATCTCCTGTCTGCTCTACGTGGCTTTACTATTGACCTTTTCCTCCCCACTGACTTCCAGGTATTTCTCTTTTTGCTAAATGAAATATAATCTCCTTTGACTTTTCATATAATATATCCTTGAGTTCTGCATAATCTGCCTATTCCAACTTGAAATTGTTCTTGATTTTCTCTCCTTTGTCTAATATCTCCTGGAGGTGGAGAAGAATTGTGTGGTTTTCTGAAAGAAATGGAAAATAGTTTGATTTCTGGCTTGATTTTTTTCCCCTTTTCAATGTCGCTTGTTATTTATAGTTGTCCCAAGTGCTCCTTTTGCCATCTTCTTTGTCTATAAGATTCAAAGAAAAGTGGAACTTTAATTGTTTATAAAATGACAGAAATGATATGAAAAAATAAAAAATTATATTACATAATATAAATATTATATATTACAATGAAAAAAAACAAACGTGCAGTCACTGAACAAGTGCTAGGATTACTACAAATTTTATAGATCAGGGGCATGTCTGCTTCTACTGTGCCATAATAACTTTGAAGTCTCAGGGAAGAAGTGGTAAGTGAGGACTACCTGTGCAACTAAGGTTGCCAAAAGGTCCTCAATAGCTATTTTTTTTAGAAAGTGCTGGATTAAGCACAATCTAACTTGGTTAATACATGGATGGGACAGGAAATACCATACTTATTGGCAAGACATGGAAATAAAAAAAAACCAACATTGAACAGTTGAACAGTGTTCCAATATTTGAGTTGGCATAAAGAAGAGGGTGTCGTCAACTTATTTTCCAAAGCACCAGAAGACAAGAAGCAATGGATGGAACTAATCAAGGAGAGAAGCAACCTAGAACTTCCTGTTAGGGGAAACTTCCTAACAGTGAGAACAATTAACTAGTGGAACAGTTTGCCCTCAGGAATTGTTGGTGCTCCATCACTGGGGGGCTTTTAAAAAGAGACTGCGTAGCCATTTCTTGGAAATAAGCAGGAGATTGGGACAGAAGCTTCAACTTATTCAGAATCCTCCAGTGATGGAACACCCACAAAATCTGGAGGGAAGCCATTTCCAAAGAATCCAACTTAACTTGAGACTTTTTAAATCTTCCCACCAGCAGAAAATTGCAGCCACCAGTTTCATAGCGTGCAGGGCCAGTGGGCTTATGATACCACCGTGCTGGGTCTTATTACAGGAGGGGGACAAGGAAGAAATCCAGAAGTTATGGTGCTCAGAAAACAACTTGCATCTAAACACCAGCAAGACAAAGGAGATGGTGTTTGACCTCCGGAAGCAGAGAGAAGAATGTCAGCCATATTGAGACCAGATGATCCCACACTGCCACATTTAGAGCCCGGGAAAGTAGAAGGGGATAATTTCTTGGGAGTGTATGCAGTTAGACATAACAACATTCTTTTTCTAATTCAAGGTCATGTTATTTTGCGCATAAGTGAGAGGAAGTCTCAAGTTGGGATGGATGGTGATTGGGCATGTGATGTGATGATGGGTAAAGGGGATGGATTGTAGTTTTTACTTATTGCAAGGAAGCCCAGAACTTTCAGATTCAGGATTCCCCAGTTGTGCCAGTTTACTATCCCAAATAAAAAGAACTTTTGAGAAGATGTCTGTCTTGGAGTTATTGGTTGGAGTGGAGGTTTGCTGGAACGCTGACATTATCCCAAATCTCTGAATAGCCTGAAAGGGGGCTGTCCGGGTTGCTGAGCCCCAGCACTGACCCAAAGCTGAAGTAGTGCGAAGGCTCAGTGAAGATGGAAGTAAAGGAGGAATCTACAGAAGGAGCAGAGGGAATGGCTACCGGAGGACTGATTGAAACCCCATGTCCTCCTTCTGAAAAATCTGTGCAAGCAGTTGAAGCTGCAGAGGAAAGATGGCGGCTAGGCCCTTGGCCCAAAGAAACGGATTCCTGGAAAAGCTGCCAGATTGAGCTGAATCCAGAGATAGGACCAAAGGAGAAGAGGCCTGAACACCTTTCCTACTCCAGCCCTGTGAGGTCGGGCCCCGAGCCAGAGTGGAGAAGCGTGGGGGCTTTTGAATCAGACAACGGGAGTTGGAACCTGTTGCCTCAATCCCGTAGCCAATCATTGCCAGAACTCCCAGAGCCATTTCAGCAACTTGAAGTGGGAAGTTATTTCTCACAGCAACAACCTCTCCAGTTGAGCTGGGCCTTAACTCAGCCTGCGTTCACTTTCCCTAGTCTTAGACCTGACAGTGGAACCAGCGTGGCGTCGGCTAGAGGTGGCCGAAGAATCAGCTAAGCACGGCAGGGCCAAGCATTTGGTATGGGCACATTACAAACCCCAATTCCTCCCCCTCCACAGCCTATTCAAGAGATTCCAATTCAGCCACCCCTCGGAGTACCCCTGCAGGGGACCCTCCTGCAGCCTGCAACAGAGGCACATCAAATTCCAGCTCAGCTGCCTCTCGAAGTACCCCTGCAGGGGCCCCTCCTGCAGTCCGCACTGGCACAACAATTTCCAGCGCAGCCAGCGGTCGCCATGGTGATTCCCCACCCCCCACCAACCAGGCCAGACACACTAAGATTCTGAGCAATTTTTGACAGAAAACCTGAAAGACTTGCTTACTTTTTCAGCCGAATCTGGTTACATATAGATCAATTTGGAAACCAACATGCAACAGATCATGACCTAATTTCCGCAATTACAGATGGGATGAATGAGGGGGATGCTTTCACTTGGGTAGCCCAGCTACACTATGAGGACGCGCCCAAACTAAATGATGCTGACGCATTTGTTGAGCTGCTCAGGGCCAGATTTGAAAACCCTGACAGAATAGGTGAGAGTGAAGACAAAATAATGGAAATGAAGCAAGATAATCAACTTTAGACGGGTCGCAAGCAACCTCATGAATGATGCCTGCAGCATCAGAGGAATACCAGAGCAACTGCAAGATTGGTATGCCATGTCCATTAGGCTGGATAGAGAAATCACCCACACCAGTGGTCGCCAACCGGTGGGCCGCGGCCCACTGGTGGGCCATGAGAAAATTTTGGTGGGCCGCAGCATGCTGAAGCACGGAGGAGGGGCAATCTTGCAGTCTCCCGTGTTGTGGCTGCTGCCTCCTGCCTCAGCACACCGAGGCGGCTGAGCAGCAGCGGGAAGAGCACAGACCTCCTGAGGCGCAGGAAGCAGCTGCCCTCAGGTGAAGATGTTGCAAGGGGGAGGCTCGACCCCCTCTTCCTCCTCGCCAGAAGCGCTCACACGCTTAGCGGGAAGGAGAGGGCTTGTTGGGGGCCAGAGGGGCAGTGAGCACTTTGCGTGTGAGCGCTTCTGGTGAGGAGGAAGAGAAGCTCCTGGGGGAGGCGCAAGAGATCGCACCGTCCCCTCACAGGCCAGGAAACACCCGGGAAGAGCTCCAATGCCGCAATCTCCCACGCCCCTGTCCTCAGGAGCTTCTCTTCCTCCTCACCAGAAGCACTCACACGCTTAGCAGGAAGGAGGAGGATTATCAGGGGCCAGAGGGGTGGTGAGGGTTTTACGCTTGAGTGCTTCTGTTGAGGAGGAAGAGAAGCTTTGGGGGGGGTGGGGGGGTTTGAGCCTCCCCCTTTCAACATCTTCCCTTGAGGGCATCGCTGGCAGCTGCTCACCCTCACCCCCACCCCTTCGCTAATGCCGTGCAAATGCGAGTAGCATTTGTTCTCCAATCTCCAAGTTAGAGGAGCGACATTCAAACGTGGCTGGCAGCAGCCCCCTGTGGCTTCCTCGCTGCCTTTGGAACCAATTTCAAAGGCTGGGAGAGGACATCTCCAAGGCAAGAGGGGGTTGGGGCTCAAAATTAATTTATATATATTTATTAGTAGTCCTCGGGATTTAAAATTATGAGTTTGGTGGTCCCTGAGGTCTAAAAGGTTGGTGACCCCTGAACCACACCAAAAATCTCCCTCTGAGGGCCCTTCTATAAGAACTTTGGTCAGACGCTCTCTAACGAAACCTGCTGAAGCTTCTCCTACCCAATCTACGAGGATAATAAAGTGCTATCAATGTGGCCAGGCTGGTCATCAGGCAGCCGAATATCAGGCTCCTGCACTGGTTCCACAACCAAGGCCCAGTACAGCTGCCAGAGGCAGAAGAGCTCCACAGAAGCCTCCAGACACCAGCCAGTTTGCCAGACACACTGTAGAGGTTCCCCTTCCCACAGAAGAGAGCGAGGAATCTCCGGCCAAAGAAACCCTTCCCGAAAAGGCAAGTGAGGAAAAGGACCCCCATGGTGAGTGCTGCCATTCCCCCTTTTACAGTTAAAGTGAAGTTGGTGGTGCCTGAAACTGGGGAGGGCTGGGGAGTTAGAAGCAGTAACAGATACACGGTGTTCCAGATGCCTTATTGGGCTCCCTATTGTTGAGCAATTAGGGATAAAAACTAAAGCCCTAAAACGCCCAATCAAGTTTGAACAGACAGATGGAACAAATAATTGGAGGAGTCCCAGCCACCCAAATGACACAGTCGATCAGATTAGAAATGGGAAGGCATTCTGAACTTATACGATTTGTAGTGGCTCCAAAAATGTCAAAATCTATCCTGTTGGGACTTGCTTGGCTTGATAAATGGACCCCTACTATCAAATGGGAAGATGGATACCGGAAGATCATAATTGGTGTCGGCCAGTTGCCCCTGGTCCCTCCTGAAAAGAGACTGCCACCCGACAAGGGTCCACAACCAGAAGCAGCAGCCACCGTTTCAGACTCTCCTCTCCTCCTCTCCTCTTATCTTTTTATTATTAAATTCACTTATTATTAAACTTAATCGCTGCTCATCTCACAGTCTGAGGCAATTTTTGGCCTCAAAAATGGCTTTTGCCATTTTTGCCCTCATGTTAAGGAAGCAAAACAAGGAGGTTTGTCCCTCTTCTGTATTATCAGTCTGGACAGTGGGGCAAAATGGCAGCCATTTCCCGAAGTCCATCGCATGGCCCAGGGATGAATCCAGGGCCCACTGAAAATGTGGTTCCTTCCAGGATGCAGTCATGAGGCCCAAGAATGCATATCCTTCCTTCCCTCCCTCCCCAACATGAGGATTAGAGATCTTCCAAAGGTGAGGAGGAAGGTAGGAGGCCTAGTGGGGTGGCAGTCAGGCCATTTTCCACTTTTCTTTTCTCTCCACCTACAAATTTAATCCAGAGAAATATTTGAGCGAAATGAATCAGGCCAAAATTCAAACGATCAATTTCTTACCTACACTTTCAATGGGAGATCACAAATGAAATTCAACACTTCTCTAAACTCTTCAACTTTTGTCTCATGTGTATTTTCTTGTGTGCAACAAGAGATAATTGATGCTGGAAGTAATGTGCACAGACTGGACATTTCAAAGATTTCTCCATGGTGTGAATCCTCTGGTGTATCACTAGGAAGGAATTCTAACTGAAACCTTTCCTACAGTCAGGACATTCAAAGGTTTCTGTCCTATGTGGATCCTCTGGTGTCTCATAAGGTGAGAATTTTGACTGAAACTTTTTCTACAGTCAGGACATTCAAAGGGTTTCTCTCCTGTGTGAGTCCTCTGGTGCACTACCAGGGTGGAATTCTGACTGAACCTTTTTCCACAGTCAGGACATTCAAAGGGTTTCTCCCCTGTGTGAATCCTCTGATGTATTACCAGGTAGGAATTCTGACTGTATCTTTTCCCACAGTCAGAACATTCAAAGTGTTTTTCTCCTGTGTGAGTCCTCTGATGTTTCACCAGGCTGGAATTATCACTAAAACTTTTCCCACAAATAGGACATTCAAAGGGTTTCTCTCCTGTGTGAGTCCTCTGGTGTATCACCAGGTGAGAACTGCGACTAAAACTTTTCCCACAGATAGGACATTCAAAGGGTTTCTCTCCTGTGTGAGTCCTCTGATGTATTACTAGCTGGAAACTGCGACTAAAATTTTCCCCACAAATAGGACATTCGAAGGATTTCTCTCTTGTGTGAATCCTCTGGTGCCTTACCAGATCAGAATTCTGTGTGAAACTTTTCCCACAAAGAGGACATTCCAAGGGTTTTTCTCCTGTGTGAGTCCTCTGGTGTAGCACCAGCGTTGATTTGCAACTAAAACTTTTCCCACAAATAGGACATTCAAAAGGTCTCTCTCCTGTGTGAGACCTCTGGTGTTTCACCAGGCTGGAATTATCACTAAAACTTTTCCCACAGATAGAACATTCAAAGGGTTTCTCTCCTGTATGAGTTCTCTGGTGTAGCACCAGCGTAGATTTGCAACTAAAACTTTTCCCACAAATAGGACATTCAAAGGGTTTCTCTCCTGTATGAGTCCTCCGGTGTATCACCAAGTGGGAATTATATCTAAAACTTTTGCCACAGTCAGGACATTCAAAGAGTTTCTCTCCTGTGTGAGGCCTCTGGCGTATCATGATGTTGGAATTCTGACTGAAACTTTCCGCATAGATAGGACATTCAAAGGGTTTCTCTTCTGCGTGTGTGCTCTTGTGTCTCAAGAGGTGAGAATTTCTAATGAAGCTTTTCCCACTATCTAGACACTCATACAGTTTCTCCCTGGAGTCAATCCACTGATGTATCACCAGACTGGAATTGTGATAATGCCTTGTTTAGTGGTGTTTTCATTCAAGCCATTTTCTTCCTCATAGGGAGAGGCCTATATTACGGTCTGTTCCACATGGCTTTACTATTCACCTTTTCCTCCAAATGACTTCCAGATATACTGAATGAAAAATAATCTCCCTTGACTTTTCATGTAATATATCCTTCAGTTCTGAATAATCTGCTTATTCCGGCTTGAAATCTTTCTTGATTTTTCTCTCTTTTGTCTAACAGTTGCTGGAGAAGGAGCAGACTTGTTTGGTTTTCTGAAGAAAATGGAAAATATTTTGATTTTCTGGCTTGATTTTCTTCCCTTTTCAATGTTGTTTGTTATTTACCGCTGTCCCAGGTGCTCTTATTGCCCCCTTCTTTGTCTGTAAGATTCAAAGAAAAGTGGAACTTTGTTCATAAAATGGTTAGAGATGATGTGAAAAAATAAAAATTATATTACATAATATATTAAAAAATATAATATTAAATGAAAAAGCAAACATGCCCCAATACTAGAATAATTTAGTAAGTAAGAAGAATCTCTCACTTATATTATTTATCATTCGATCCATGGAAGACTACTAAGATCCATGTTCAAATATGCATTCAATCAAATTCTGTTGTTTAATTGGGTTAATCACAAATTCTTAGCAACACAAAGGACTATCATCAATTATAACTTGTAGTGCTGGGGATAAATTATATAATTGCAGGCTTATCCCTACAGAGAGAAATACAGATATTCCCTACCTACACATGTATTCATGGAGAAAATCTATGTCTTTCAAACCTGACAAAATGTTCCAGAATGCTTACGCTCAAATCTTCTGAGCTAAATTTAGAGATTTGGGGGCTTTAACTGATGAAGTGATGCTGAAAGCTTCTGCAAGATTTGAAGCATCACTTTTGCTCATGGAAATCGGCAACTGCAAATAAGAGCAGAAAATACTGTCTATAACCCCTCTGGTGACATCCCCATTCAAGTTGTCCTCACTTAATCTACCAAAATTGGAACTGATATCTGCATTATTAAGCAGCTCAATCGTTAAGCATGATGTCACATGACAGTGCCAACTTGCATCTCTTCCTCTGTAGTTGTTAAGCAAATCACTGTAGGTTGTTAAAGGCAATTCCATATGACTGTGACTTGCAATTTCCTGCCAGGTATACCCAATGATTTTGCTTGTGAGAACTAGCTGGGAAGGTCACAAATGGGGATCATCGGTGTGGGATGCTCCGGCCATCATAAATATGCAACTATTGGTAGAACCCAAATTGGTGCAATTTCTTTTCCTGCACTTTCAAAATCACAGTCACTGCTGATGTGTGGTCACTGAACAACTGTTAGGATTACCACAAATTTTGTGGATCAGGTGCACATCTGCTTCTACTGGGCCATAGTAACTTTGAAGGCTTAGGGAAGAAGTGGTAAGTGAGGACTACCTGTGCAACTAACAGTGCCTAAAGGTCCTCAATAGCTATTTTTTAGAAAGTGCTGGATTAAGCACAATCGAACCTGGTTAATACATGGATGAGATAGAAAATGCCATACTTATTGGCAAGACATGGAAGTAAAAAAACTTGTAAATTGTATCCACCTGTCATTTTCAATACATGCGTGGATTACAAACTATATCAAGAGGGCAACATGAAGATGTAATGGGAGACTTGAACTACCCTGATATCAACTGGGAGACAGACTCTGCAGCAAGTGGGAGATCGAACAGATTCTTAACCAACTTAGCGGACAACTTTGTCATCCAAAAGGTAGAAGAGGGAACTAGAGGAAAAACTATACTGGACCTAATTCTTACTAATAGAGAAGTGATAGAGGGAGTTGAAGTTGCCAGAACCTTTGGCGAGAGTGACCACATCATACTGGAATTCAATATTCTTTAAGGAATATTCCAATATTCCTTAAGAAAAATTCCTTTTCAATTTTTTTTCCAATTTTTCAATACCTTGTTCCAATTTCTTTAACTATTAAGTATCATTTTAATTTAAATTTCTTTTTTCAATTTTTAAATCCTTTTTTCAATTTTTTAAAATAAAATTCTTTTTTCAATTTTTCAATTTCTTTTTTCAACTACACATTTTTTAAAAAATAGTTTATTTACTTTAATTCTTTAGAAATGTTTAAATTCTTAATGATCTAATAGGAAAAAAATAAACCACAGAAAAAGAGACAGACACTTGAAACAGGGAAGAGTGAAGAATTTTCAAGACAAAAGAAAGGATCAAAATGCTTGTAAACTAACTGGCACTTTGCAACATGGAAAATATTTACATTTTTAGAAATTTTTAATTCTAATTTTCAAGCAAACAAAGAAAAATGTCATGGAGATGAAGACTGACACTAGAGTTCTTGCAAAGTGTGCCACATGTTTCATCTTATGCCCACAGAGGATCCAAACTATGTAGGTATTAAATGTAAACTACTTGAATTACTAGAAGAAAAAGTAAAGTGTTTAGAGAGGCAACTCTAGCACTCTGAAAGTCAATGAGCAAAATGAGAAATCCCAACCTAAACAAGAAGACTACACCAAAGTAAAACACAATAGGGAGCAGACTGTTTCTAAAAAAAATTATGACTCCATTGTTGTTGTTGTTATTTGCGAAGTCGTATCTGACCCGTTGTGACCCTATGGACAATGTTCCTCCAGGCCTTCCTGTCGTCTACCATCCCCCTGAGTCCATTTAAGCCAGCTGCTTCAGTGACTCCATCCAACCCCCTCGTTCTCTGTCATCCCGTTCTTCTATTGCCCTCAATCGTTCCCAGCATTAGGCTCTTCTCCAGTGAGTCCTTCCTTCTCATTTGGTGGCCAAAGTATTTAAGTTTCCTCTTCAGGATCTGGTCTTCTAAAGAGCAGTCAGGGTTGATCTCCTCTAGGACTGACCGGTTTGATCACCTTGCAGTCCAAGGGACTCGCAGGAGTCTTCTCCAGCACCATAGTTCAAAGGTCTCAATTCTTTGGCGCTCAGCCTTTCTTATGGTTGAACTTTCACAGCAATACATTGCAGCTGGGAAAACCATAGCCAGTTTTGTTGGCAGGGTGATGTCTCTGTTTTTTAGTATGCTGTCTAGATTTGCCATAGCTTTCCTCCCCAGGAGCAAGCGTCTTTTAATTTCTTGGCTGCAGTCCCTAGGAAAATAAAATCTGTCCCTACCTCCATTTCTTCCCCCTCTATTTGCCAGGAATTGAGAGGGCCGGATGCCACGATCTTAGTTTTCTTAATGTTGAGTTTCAAGGCTCTTTAGTTCCTCTTCATTTTCTGCCATTAGAGTGGTATCATCTGCATATGTGAGGTTGTTGATATTTCTCCCGGCAATCCTAATTCCAACTTGGGATTCATCTAGCCCCGCCTTTCTCATGATGTGCTCTGCATATAAGTTAAATAGGCAGGGCGATGGGTATACAGCCTTGCTGAACTCCTTTCTCAATGTTGAGCCAATCCGTGGTTCCGTGTCCAGTTTTCACTGTTGCTTCTTGACCCGCCTATAGGTTTCTCAAGAGACAAATAAGATGCTCTGGTGCTCCCATCTCTTTAAGAACTTGCCACAATTTGTTGTGATCCACGCAATCAAAAGCTTCATCATAGTCAATGAAGTTTTTCTAGAACTCCCTAGCTTTCTCCATGATCCAGCGTATGTTGGCAATTTGATCTCTGGTTTCTCTGCTTCTTCGAAATTCTGCCTGTACTTCCGGTCGTTCTCAGTCCACATACTGCTGGAGCCTAGCTTGGAGGATTTTGAGCGTAACTTTGCTAGCATCTGAAATGAGTGCAATAGTGCGGTAGTTTGAACATTCTTTGGCATTGCCCTTCGTTGGAATTGGAATGTAAACTGACCTTTTTCAATCCTGTGGCCACTGTTGAGTTTTCCAAATTTGCTGACAAATTGAGTGGAGCACTTTTACTGTATCATCTTTTAAGATTTTGAATAGCTCAGCTGGAACACTGTCACTTCCACTAGCTTTGTTGTTGCTCAGACTTCCTAAGGCCCATTTGAGTTCACATTCCAGAATGTCTGGTCAGTGACCACCCCATCGTGGTTATCAGGAACATTAAGCTCGTTCTTGTATAGTTCTTCCGTGTAATTTTGCCACCTTTCCTAATCTCTTCTGCCTCTGTTAGGTCCCTGCCATTTTAGTCCTTTATCATGCCCATCTTTGCATTAAACTATGCATGTATTAAATGTAAACTACTTAAATTACTAGAAGAAAAAGTAAAGTGTTTAGAGAGGAAACTCTAGCACTCTGAAAGTCAATGAGCAAAACGAGAAATCCCAACCTAAACAAGACGAGTACACCAAAGTAAAACGTAATAGGGAGCAGACAGCTTCTAAAAAATGATGTCTCCATATATGCATAGAAAGAAGAAAATGGATACACTGAAATCGAACACAATAGGGAACAAACAGCTTCTGCAGAACATGAGCATATGTATCTAAAGAGCAATGGAAATATGTCACTCTTAGAAGAAAACCAAGAGCTCCTACTATCTACCATAGCCCACTCCAATGAAGCTCCTCTGGAACTGAGCAATCACTTTCCTAATCTCTCCTTGGAAGAAAATATACAAACACTTACAAAAGAATATTAATCAATAGTTTGTTTAAAAAAGAGGCACAACCCAGCATTCCTGTGACAGGAAGAAAAGTATTCCAGACTTCCCTAGGGGGCAAAAAAGGTGAATATTGGTGACAATTCTTAGAGGAACAGAAACTATAGTCTGCAGATCAGGCAGTCAATCTATTCAAGGGAGTTATATAGTTTCCCTGGAGCAAAAATAAAAGATGTAATTGAGTACCTTACTAAAATAATCAACCCCACAGATTACTACCCCTTTCTTCTCATACACGTGGGAACCAATGACAGAACGAATCAGAAAACAATAACAGGAGATTACAAACAGCTAGGGAAGCAAATTAAAGGATTAGGAGCACAAGTGGTGTTTTCATCTATACATCCAATAAAAGGCCAACATCCAATCAAAGTGCAAAGGATTTTAGAAATAAACCACTGGCTTAAAAACTGGTGTTGACAACAGAATTTTGCCTTCCTAGACCACGGACCACTGGTGGTCTGCAACAAAATTTTGGTGGTCTGCAACACACCTGGGTGGAGGAGCTGCTCCGGGATGACCAATGGGCCAGTCCTGTGACTAGAACTCTGGAATATGGAATTGGCCAGGCAGCTTAGGGTGGGGCTGGAAATCTCCATCTTAGAGGGAAATACATGCAACGTGCAACTTTGCAGATGGTGCAGCGTGCAAGGAATAGCAGAGCCCTCGCTGGTCAGAATGAAGTAAGAATGCTGTTATGGCAGTGGGTGGGGTGATGGCGCAGGTGGGCCGAAGCAATGGAAGTCAGCAACCTCTTTCGTCCCCTTGTTGTGGCTTCCTGTCAGCTGAACCCACCACTGGCTGGCCCCGCCCCTTGCCCACCCCTCCCACTCACTCCTCAACTGGCCTGAGAAGGGAAGGGTGGGGAATGGAGATTCACTCCATATTCCAGGGTGGGAGTGAAGCTTCACCTCTTGCTGGGTCTCATGGGCGTTCCTTCCAGCCCTTGCTGGTGCTGCACAACTGGGAGACGTGCGATTTCCTCTCCACCCTGAGACACTGGTTGGCCCGTGAGATGAGAGAGAAAGAGATGAGAGACAGAGATGAAAGCACACGTATAGACTGGGTGAAACCAGGCTCAGTAGCAGTAACTGCGAGAGGGATCTTGGAGTCTTAGTGGACAACCAACTAAATATGAGCCAGCAGTGTGCAGCATCAGTCAAAAAAGCTAATGCAATCCTAAATTGTATTAACAGAGGGATACAATCGAGATCAAGGGAAAGTACTAATACCACTCTATAAAGCCTTAGTAAGACCACACTTAGAGTACTGCATCCAGTTTTGGTCACCACATTGTAAAAAAGTTGTTCAGACTCTAGAAAAAGTACAGAGAAGAGCAATCAGGATGATTAGGGGACTGGAGGCTAAAACATACAACGAATGGTTGCAGGAACTGGGCTTGGCTAGTATAGTAAAGAGAAGGACCAGGGGAGACATGATAGCAGACTTCCAATATTTGAGGGGCTGCCACAGGGAGGAAGGGGTCAAGCTATTTTTTAAAGTGCCTGTAGGCCAGACAAGGAATAATGGATAGAAACTGAACAAGGAGAGATTTAACCTGGAAATAAGTGAGAACAGTGAGAACAATCAATCAAGAAGTTGCCCTCGGAAGTTGTGGGAGCGCCATCACTTGAGACTTTCAAGGAGAGATTGGACTGCCATTTGTCAGAAATGGTGTAGGGTCTCCTGCTTGGACTAGATGACCTACAAGATCCCTTCCAACTCTGATTATCTGTAAAATCTATCAGTAGATGAAAGAGATGAGAGACAGAGATAAGATAGAGAGAAAGTGATGAGGGAGAAAGAAAGAGATACAGAGAGAGACAACAATAGCAGTAGCACTTAGACTTATATACCACTTTATAGTGCTTTTACAGCTCTCTCTAAGCAGTTTACAGAGTTAGCCTATTGCCCCCAACAATCTGGGCCCTCATTTTACCCACCTCGGAAGGATGGAAGGCTGAGTCAACCTTGAGCCTGGTGGGATTTGATCTGCCAAACTGCAGTCAGCTGGCAGTCAGCAGAAGTAGCTTGCAGTACTGCACTCTAACCACTGTGCCACCGAGATGAGAGAGATACAGAGAGAGATGAGAGACATAGATGAATACTATGAATATTTATGTAAATAATGATTTTTTTTTAATTTAAAAAAGAGCAACTTTTATCCAAAATCAGGCAAAGCAGGTAGGCAGATTGAGTTGCTCACAGAATCACAGATTCAGAGATCTATCTTTCTGCCATTGGCTATCTGTGTCTGTCACATAAAATTTGCTAGCAAGCAAATTCACAAAATTAACTTACAACACACCATGTATGTAAATATTGAATTTTTTATTAAAAAAAGAGCAACTTTTACCCAAAATCAGGCAAAGCAGGCAGGCAGATTGAGTTGCTCACAGAATCACAGATTCACTTAGAGATCAGTGATTCTGCCATCAGCTACCTGCACTGAATAATAGAAGCTTCAGTCCTAAGGAAGGTTCGGCTCTGCTTAAAAGCAGGGCCAAAGATCTAAAGATTAGCTAGAAAGCAGGAAATCCAATAATCTAAATCTCCCGGTACAGCAGAACAGCTGATGGTCAGAAAAAGGAAAAATAGCAACTTAGCAGGCAAGTTTGCCAGAGAAGGAGTGAGTGGGCGGGGAGAGTTTCCGCGGACCATGTGGGCAACGCAGACTTGTGTTCCTGCGAAGCCTGGATTAATTGCTTTGCGGTGGGTGCTCTGGGGGTGCCATTTCTCTGTGGACCACCAAAATTTTCTTGTGGACCACAAGTGGGCTGTGGACGACCGGTTGGGGACCACTGACCTAGACAAAGGGATATTGGCAAGAAATGGACTGCATTTCCCAAGAACTGGAAACAGTATATTCAGAAAACAACTGCCTCATCTTATCCAAAGTGCTTTAAACTAAAATTGAGGGGGAGAGGGCCCCAATCTCTGCAACCTATTCCAAGCAAAAACCACTAGATGACCAAACACAAGGAGGAAGAGAGTAAAAAGAAAAAAGAAAAACATAATGAAATCAAGAGTGATGGAAAGGATGGAAATCCCAGTTACAAAGTAGGAGATATAAGAAACATATCCAAGACCAATACAGTCTATATATTAAAGCTCAAAGTTTAGGGAACAAACAGGGTGAACTTGAACTATTAGTACATGACGGCAGATATGATATAGTTGTCATTATTGAAACTTGGTGGGAGGAATCTCATGACTGGAATGTACTGATAGAAGGATGCAAACTATTCAGAAGAAACAGACCAAACAAAAGAGGAGGTAGAGTTGCATTATATATAAAAGATCACTACATCTCTACATAAATACACAAAACCAAGGATAAAAACATCCTAGAATCCATATAGGTCAATACAAAAGGGTGGGAAATGACTTTGCTAGAGGTGTATACTACAGACCACCCAACCAAGCAGAAGAAATAGATGAACTCTTTGCTAATCAATTAACAAATGTATGTAGGAAAAATACCACAATAGTAAGGGGAGACTTGAACTACCCTGATATCAACTGGGAGACAGACTCTGCAGCAAGTGGGAGATCGAACAGATAAAGAATTCTATTCTAAAAGATCTTGACAGACTTCAATAGTGGGCTCTATCCAACAATATGAAATTTAATGTGGAGAAAAGCAAAGTTTTACACCTGGGCAGAAAAAAACTAAGAAACAAATACAGATTAGGCGAAACCTGGCTCCAAAACAGTAACTGTGAGAGGGACCTTGGAGTCTTAGTGGATGATCACCTATATGAGTCAGCAGTGTGAAGCAGCAGCCAAAAAAGCTAATATAATCTTTGGTTATATAAACAGAGGCATAGAATCAAAATCACATGAAGTATTAGTACCACTTTATAAAGCCTTGGTAAGACCACACCTGGAATACTACATCCAGTTTTAATCACAATATAAAAAGGATGTTGACACTGTATAAAGAGGGCAGAGAAGAACAGCAAGGATGATTTGCGGGTTGGAGGTTGATGTTATATAAAGAAGGGTTGCAGGAATTGGGTATGTCTAGTTTAGTGAAAAGAAGAACTAGGTGTGACATGATAGTAGTTTTCCAATAATTGAGGGGTTGCTACAAAGAAGAGGGGTGTCAACTTATTCTCCAATGCACCTGAAGGCAGGACAAGAAACTGGATGGAAACTAACGAAGGAGAGAAGCAACCTAGAACTAAGAAGAAATTTCCTGACACCCAGAACAAACCAGTGGGAACTGTTTCCCTTCAGAAGTTGTGGGTGCTCCATCACTGGAGGCTTTGAAACAGAGACTGGACAGCCATTTCTCTGAAATGATCTTGGGTCTCCTGCTCGATCGGGGGGTTGGAATAGATGACCTCCAGGGATCCTTCCAACGACGTTCCTCTGCAACACTCCTCTAGTGATGGAGAAACAGCCTTAACTTAAAAGAGGTTTTTTAAATCTTCTCACCAGAAGGAAAATTGAAGCCACCGGTGGGCTTAAATTTGGGGAGGGAAGGAACCTGCAATAGCAGCAGCTGACAGGCTTCAACCCTTTTGCTACTCTGCTTCCAGGCCGTGGAGGGAACCGAACAGCCCGACTTGCTCCCGGATTCCCTTCCCACCTGCTGCCCACAACTCACCTGCCAGCTGCTGCTTCGACCCTGGGAAGAGCACAAAAGCCGCTCTACACTCCACCTTCCTCCCATGAGTCATCCGGAAGAGGAAATCCCTCTGTCCTTCTCTCCTCCTCCCCACAATTCTACCAATTCTAGAAATACGGTAGGTACTCTATGGTTTTAACTCCTTCATTCTGCACTTTTCAGGCACAGATGTTGTCTAACTGACTGCCATCTCCAGATAGGAGGCAGAGAAACAGGCGTGTCCCATCTCTACTACCTAAGGCGTTTGCAAGATGTTTTCACTGTTTAAATCAGAGGTCTTCAAACTTGGCAACTTTAAGGCTTGTGTACTTCAATTCCCAGCATTCCTTAACCAGGTTAGGGTTGCCAAGTTTGGAGATCCCCGGTTTAAATGCTTGGTTTTGACTTCTAGCAACCGACCTTTGCAACTGAGTCAAGTGAAATGTGAGACTACTTAGCTTACAAAGATTAGCGACGTGCTCAGCCCGAAAAGTTTATGATTGTTTTAAAAAAACAATAAGCTTTACACAATAAGCTTTCTTGGAGGTGTCTCTCAGTGGAGATCAAAACCTCTTTGCCCCCTAAAACTTTATGACTTATTTAATGTGGCTCCCAAGGATTTAGGACATGGCAACAGCATCAGGAGAGATGCTCCACGGGAGCCAGGTTCACTCCTGCTGGCCAGGGCTGCCTCCAAGAGCTCCTAGCATGAAATTTGATTAGAGGGATCTTAGTGGATAACCAGCTAAATATGAGCCAGCAGTGTGCAGCCGCCGCCAAAAAAGCTAATGCAATCTTAAGTTGTATTAACAGAGGGATACAGTCAAGATCAAGGGAAGTACTAGTACCACTCTATAAAGCCTTAGTAAGACCACACCTAGAGTACTGCATCCAGTTTTGGTCACCACATTATAAAAAAGATGTTGAGACTCTAGAAAAAGTACAGAGAAGAGCAACCAGGATGATTAGGGGACTGGAAGCTAAAACATACAACGAAAACATACAATGAACAGTTGCAGGAACTGGGCTTGGCTAGTCTAGTAAAGAGAAGGACCAGGGGAGACATGATAGCGGTCTTCCAATATTTGAAGGCCTGCCACAGGGAGGAAGAGGTCAAGCTATTTTCTAAAGCGCCTGTAGGCCAGACAAGGAATAATGGATAGAAACTGAACAAGGAGAGATTTAACCTGGAAATAAGTGAGAACAGTGAGAACAATCAACCAATGGAACAGCTTGCTCTTGGAAGTTGTGGAGGCGCCATCACTTGAGACTTTCAAGAAGAGATTGGACTGCCTTTAATCAAAAATGGTGTGGGCGGAGGGTTGGACTAGATGACCTACAAGGTACCTTCCAACTCTGATTATCTGTATCTGTATCCTGAAGGAGGAAATTGTATAACAACCGCTAAATGTTAAATGCCATGTGCAAATTCTGTACATTTACCTACAGGGAAGTCTCCATTAGGTCACAGACAGTGGAAAATATGCAGCAGGGATAAGAAAAAGCGGGCAATTGTCAATATATAGTAGAAGAAAGAATGGACTAGAACAGAACAGGACAGAACGGGTTGGAAGGGACCTTGGAGGTCTTCAATCCCAATCCCCTGCTTCAGCAAGAAACCCTATACCATTTCAGACAAATGGTTATCCAGCATCTTCTTTAAAACTTCCAATGTTGGAACATCCGCAACTACTGGAGACAAGAAGTTTCACTGATTATTTGTTCTATCTGTCAGAAAATATCTTCTCAGTTTCTCTCCTAAATTAGTTTCCATCCATTGCTTCTTGTCCTATTTTCAGGTGCTTTGGAGAATAGCTTGACTCCCTCTTCTTTGGGGCAACCCCTGAGATACCAGAACGCTGCTATCATGTCACCCCTGGTCCTTCTTTTCATTAAATTAGACCTACCCAATTCCAGCAACCCTTCTTCAGATGTTTTAGCTAAGTCCAGTGGTGGGATTCAAAACTTTTTACTACCGGTTCTGTGAGCGAGGCTTGGTGTGCGTGGCAGGGGAAGGTTACTGCAAAATCTCCATTTCTTCCCCCACCCCACTAACCTGCTTTCCAGCTCTGTTCTCCTGTGCAGGGCAACAAAAGAAGACCCAGCCGATCAGCTGGGACTCAGGAGGCAAAACCTGAATAACACCTATGCTTCAGTCCCCTAATTATCTTCGTTGTTCTTCTCTGCACTCTTTCTAGAGTCTCAACACTTTTTTTACATCGTGATGACCAAAACTGGATGCTGTATTCCAAGTGTGGCCTTGCCAAGGCTTTATAAAGTGGTATAAACACTTCACATTATCTTGATTCTATTCCTCTGTTAATACAGCCTAGAACTGCATTGGAGTTTTTGGCAGCTGCAACACACTGTTGGCTCAATGATTGTCTACTACAGGCCTGTTAAACTAGTGGCCGGCAGACCAGATATGTCACACGCAGGCCCCAAAAGTTGCAATACGTCACAATACATCATGTGACATGATCAGGTTTGACACCCGTGATCTGCCAGGACTCCAAGATCCCTCTCACAATTACTATTTCTAAACGTATTTTAAATGTATTTCTAAAATACATTTTTTTTTAAAAAAGGAAAAATAGAATATTCTACCAAAGCACATGGCTGACTGATCGTCAGACTAACTTTATTACAAGGACACCCTACGCTGCCATTTTTAATGCAGATCTAGTAAGAGTTGGATTGTGATAGTGGCCTTTTAGCTATTGGATCTAAGCTCTGTTGTATGGAGGAAGCTGAAATATAAGAACCTCAACATATACAGGTAGTCCTCAACTTATGACCACAATTGAGCTCAAAATTTATGTTGCTAAGTGAGAAATTAGTTAAGTAAGTTTTACTTTTCTTGCCACATTTGTTAAGTGAATCACTGCAGTTATGAAAATGCTTACATGGTTGTGTTGGAAGTTAATACCCACCCCTCTCCTAGAGAAATGAAATATTTTAGTATATATTAAAAAGGCAGAATATTTCCCCTAAAAGAGAAGTAGAAACTCAGAGGCAGAAACTCAGCCTCCCTACCTTTGCTAATGGACCGTTAAGGCCTGGGCCAGTCTATTCTACATAACAAAGATCTACCTCTTTCAGGCAGACCCATAATAGGAATACCAAAGCCCTTTCATTACATCATCCAGCAAGGCTCAACCAAGCCTGGGACTCAGGACAGCCTACAGAGTTGCCCCTGCATGGCCCCATGGGAGTCTGACAACCAATCAGTATACAAGCTCAAATTCAAATCCCAACAGAGAGCATAAAACCCAGGGACTCTCAGCATCTCTTCCCTTTTCTTTACCCAAGAGTTCCAAGGCATGTGATCCTGTCTACCATTAAACCATCTTTCCATTTCTGTTGGAAGAAATATCCTTCTGGGTTCGGTTCCAAGTGGACACTGGAAACATGGAGGCTGTTTGGAAAGATGGTTTATTGGTCGACAGGACCACATGACTTGGAGCCCCAAAGTGAAAGGGAAGATCACATGCTTCAAGATGTTGGGTGAAAGAAAAGAAGAAAGGGCCAAGATGCTGAGAGACCCTTGGTTATATACCCTCTGTCGGGCCCCACCTTAGTATTTCCTGTTCCTGTTTAAGAAATGTATCCCATTGGCTGTCAGACTCCCAGGGGTGGAGGTCTCAGCTAACTTTGTAGTCTTTGTCTGGACCACATGGCTTCACCTGAGTGCTGACTGATGCAATCTTCCCAGGCCAGATGGTGAGATGGGTAGTGGTGTTTGTTATGTTGAATACTCTGGCCCAGGCCTTAATGGCCCACCCATTAACAAAGGTGGGAGTGAGCTTCTGCTTCTCAGGTGAGTTTCTGACCAATGGCAGTCCAATCTCTTCTTAAAAGTCTCAAGTGATGGCGCTCCCACAACTTCCCAGGGCAAGCTGTTCCATTGGTTGATTGTTCTCTCTGTCAGAAAGTTTCTCCTTATTTCCAGGTTAAATCTCTCCTTGTTCAGTTTCAAACTTGGTGTCATCTGCAAATCTCATGAGTTCCTCTTCTATCTCCTCATTTAAATCATTTATGAAGATGTTGAAGAGTACTGGGCCCAAGACCAAACCTTGAGGTACCCAACTGCATACTTCTCTCCATGTAGATCTACTTCATTGAGGACTATTGAATGAGTGTGGTTTGTCACTCAACTGCGAATCCACCTGGTGCAGGTTTTGTCTATCCCACATTGTTCTATATTAGCTAGAAGTAAACTGTGGTTCATCTTGTCAAATGTTTTGCTGAAGTCCAAGTATACCATATAATTGTAGTGCACTCGAAACCCACTGTATGTATGGAGTCCTCATCACTGACAAAGAATTGGGAAATGTGCTTTACATTACCTTTTTATTATTAAATTCATTTATTATTAAACTTAATACTCATCTCACAGTTTGAGGCAACTTTGAGCATCTTGCCTTGCCCCAATGTTCATAGCAACACTGACAATACCCATTTTTACATGTTAAAATCTACTGATAATTGTAACATAATTCAAAAGGAACATTTTCTACTGTACATTTTTTTCCTTATGTTAAGGTAGCAAAACAGATTTGTCTGTCTTCTGTATGACAGTGTGCACAGGGTGGCAAAATGGCACCCACTTCCACAAGTCTTGCACATTTGATTTATTAAACTTGCACATTCGATTAGTAACTCCCTTAGGGAGAGCAAGGGGATTTGGCTGGTTAAGGAAAGCAATCTCACTTAACAGTTGTTGCAACATACAACTGTAATTGCAAGACCCATAATAGTTTTATCTAGAGGACTATTTTTATGCTGGTGGGGAATTCTGAGGCTTAAAATCTGAGCAAAACCAAGGTAGTGAAATTCCACTTGTGGGTCCATAATCAACATACAAAACCATCCAAAATTCTTTTTGAGAAATTACACTACTTCTGCAAAAGAAAATATCCAGAAGATTCTGCTGATAACCACTTTCTTTTTCTCTCTACCCACTTAATCCTGAGAAAAGTTTGAAAAAGAACCAGGCCAGAATTCAAACAGTCAATTTCTCAACTACACTTTATGAATGGGAGATCACAAATGAAATTCAAGACTATTCTAAACTCAACTTTTGCCTCATGTGGATTTCCTTGTGTGCAATTAGGTATGATTTATGCTTGAAGTAAAGTCCACAGACTGGACATTTGAAAGATTTCTCCATGGTATGAGTCCGCTGGTGTATTACAAGATAGGAATTACGACTAAAACTTTTCCCACAATCAGGACATTCAAAAGGTTTCTCTCCTGTGTGAGTCCTCTGGTGATTCATGAGGTGGGAATTTCGACTGAAACTTTTCCCACAGTCAGGACATTCAAAGGGTTTCTCTCCTGTGTGAGTACTCTGATGGTTAATGAGGTGGGAATTCTGACTGAAACTTTTCCCACAATCAGGACATTCAAAGGGTTTGTCTCCTGTGTGAGTCCTCTGGTGTCTCATGAGGTGGGAATTTTGACTGAAGTTTTTTCCACAATCCGGACATTTAAAGCGTTTCTCTCCTGTGTGAATCCTCTGGTGTCTCATGAGATGAAAATTTCTAACAAAACTTTCCCCACAATCTGGGCATTGAAAGGATTTTTCTCCTGTGTGAGTCCTCTGGTGGTTCATAAGGTAGGAATTTCGACTGAAACTTTTCCCACAATCTGAACATTCAAAGGGTTTCTCTCCTGTGTGAGTCCTCTGGTGTATTATGAGATAGGAATCCTCGCTGAAACTTTTCCCACAAATGGGACATTCAAAGGGTTTCTCTCCTGGGTGAGTCCTCTGGTGTCTCATGAGGTGGGAATTTTGGCTAAAACTTTTTCCACAATCAGGACATTCAAAAGGTTTCTCTCCAGTGTGGGTACTCTGGTGATTCATCAGGCTGGTATTGTGACTGAAACTTTTCCCACAGATAGGACATTCAAAGGGTTTTTCTCCTGTATGAATCCTCTGGTGTACTACCAGAGAGGAATTCTGACTGAACCTTTTTCCACAGTCAGGACATTCAAAGGGTTTTTCTCCTGTGTGAATCCTCTGATGTATTACCAGGTAGGAATTCTGACTGTATCTTTTCCCACAGTCAGAACATTCAAAGGGTTTTTCTCCTGTGTGAGTCCTCTGGTGTTTCACCAGGCTGGAATTATCACTATAACTTTTCCCACAGATAGGACATTCAAAGGGTTTCTCTCCTGTGTGAATTCTCTGGTGTATCATGAAGTGGGAATTTCTAATGAAACGTTTCCCACAATCAGGACATTGAAAAGGTTTTTCTCCTGTGTGAGTTCTCTGGTGTTTCACCAGCGTGGAATTATCACTAAAACGTTTCCCACAGAGAGGACATTCAAAGGGTTTCTCTCCTGTGTGAGTCCTATGGTGTTTCACCAGGCTGGAATTATCACTAAAATATTTCCCACAGAGAGGACATTCGAAGGGTTTCTCTCCTGTGTGAGTCCTATGGTGTCTCATGAGGTGGGAATTTTTAATAAAACCTTTCCCACATTCTCGACACTCATAGGGTTTCTCCATGGAGTGAATCCTCTGATGTATTACCAGGCTGGAATTCTCCCACAGTCACGACAGTGAAAGGGTTTTCTCCTTTTTGATTCCTCTGGTGTATCACCAAGTTAGAATTACAACTGAAAGTTTTCCCAGTCAGGACATTCAAAGGGTTTCTCTTCTGTGTGAGTTCTCTGGTGTCTCGGGAGATGGAAATTTCTAATGAAGCTTTTCCCATAATCCTTTTCTTTTCATACAGTTTTTCCTAGAGTCAATCTACTGATGTATAATCAGAATGGAATTATGACTGAAAATTTTTCCACAATCAAGATATCCAAACGGTTTCACTTCTGTGTGAGTCCTTGGATGCTTCACCAGACTGGAATTCTCACTGAAACTTTTCCCACACAAAAGATATTCAAATGGTTTTTCTTGTGTGTGAGTCCTTTGGTGTCTCATGACCTGGGGATTTCTAATGAAACTTTCACACAATCTGCACACTCACACATTTTGTCCCTGATATGAGACCTCTGTTGTATAACCACATTGCTATGCTCACTAAAGCATTTACTACATTGGGAGCACTTTTATGGCTTCTCTCTTGTGTGGGTGCTTCTATGAACCCTAAGGGAGCTTTTTGACAAGATTTGGCCGCATTGAGGTAATTTTTATGGCTTTTCTCCTTTCTGGCTCTTCTAGTACATAATCAGCTGTGATTTGCCACCTGTGCAATAGGCAAATCTATGTAGCTTTTCCATAGCTGATATTCTTGAGGAGGATAAAAATACGGACGATGTCTTGTTTAGTGTTGCTTTAATTCAAGCAGTTTTCTTCCTCACAAGGAGAGGCCTGCATTCCTGTGTGTTCTACGTGACTCTTGTTATTGACCTTTTCCTCCCCACTGACTTCCAAATATTTCTCTTTTGCTGAATGAACCTCCCTTGACTTTTCACGTAATTTATCCTTGAGTTCTGCATAATCTGTTTATTCTTTCTTGATTTTCTCTCTTTTGTCTAAAGTTCTGGAGGAGGAGGAGAATTGTGTGTGGTTTCTGAAGGAAATGGAAAATATTTTGATTTTTGGCTTGATTTTCTTCCATTTTCAATGTCGCTTGTTATTTGCAGTTGTCCTGAGTGTTCTTATTGCCATCTTCTTTGTCTGTAAGATTCAAAGAAAAGCGGAACTTTAATTGTTTATAAAATGGTTAGAGATGATGTGAAAAAATAAGAAATTATATTACATAACATAAATATTATATTATATATTACAATGAAAAAGAAACATGCCCCTATACTGGAATAACCTCTTACATTATTTATGGTTCATTTGATACATGGAGGATTACTGAGCTGCATGTTCAAATTTCCATTCAAATTCAGTTGTTGATTGGGGTCAATCACAATTTTTTTTAGCAGTGCAAAGTGTTACCATGAAATATATCTGGAAGTACTGGATATAGATTATATAATTGCAGATATATGCCTATAGAAAGAAATAGATACATCCACCTATATATGTATGTATGTATGTATACATGGTGAAAATCTGTCTTTCAAACCTGACAAAATATCCTCAAATGGTTACAGTCAAACCTTCTGAGCTAAATTTAGGGATCTGTGGGTTTAAACTGATGGAATGATGCCTAAAGCCTCTGCAAGATTTGAAGCAACGCCTTTGCTCATGGAAGCCCTCCGCTACAAATAAGAGCAGAAAACACTTTCCACAACCCCTCTGCTGACATCCCATGTCATAGTAACTTTGAAGGCTCAGGGAAGAAGTGGTGAGAACTACCTGTGCAATGAAAGATGCCAAAAGGTCCTCAATAGCTATTTATTAGAAAATGCTGGATTAAGCATAACTGAACCTGGTTAATACATGGATGATAGAGAAAATAACCATACTTATTGGCAAGACATGGAAGTAAAAATACAAACACCGAATGGATGAACAGAGTTCCAATACTTGAGGAGTTGACATAAAGAAGAGGATGTCGTCAACTTGGTTTCCAAAGCACCAGAAAGCAAGACAAGAAGCAATGGATGGAACTAATCGAGGAGAGAAGCAACCTAGAACTTCCTGTTATGACAAACTCCTTTCCCAGGACACAATACTGACAGTGAGAACAATTAACGAGTGGAACAGCTTTTCTTCAACAATTAACGAGTGGAACAGCTTTTCTTCAGGAGTTGTGGGAGCTCCATCAGTGGTGGCTTTTTTAAAAAAGAGACTGCACAGCCACTTGTCTGAAACGAGCAGAGGAGAGGGGTAGAAGTTTCAGCTCATTCCAGCGATGGAGCACTGATAACATGTGGAGGGAAGCCATTCCCAAAGAATCAACCTTAACTTGAAACAGATTTTTAAAATCTTCCCACCGGAAGATTGCAGCCACCAGTTTCAGAGTTTACAGTACCAGTGGGCTTCAATCTGGGGAGGGAAGGAACATGCACCAGCAGCTGCTATGCTTCAGCCTAGCCTCAACTCACCTTCCAGCTGCTGCTTTGTTCCTTAGAAGAGCACAAAAGCCACTGTGCACACCACCTTCCTCCCATCGGTCATCCAGAAGAGGAAGTGCTTCTCCTCTGTGCTTCTCCTTTCCTCCCATCCTTTCTAGGAATACGGCGGACTCAGCCCCAGTGCAGCACTCTCCTCTGAGGGCCACTTGCTGGCTAGGCTGGCCTGAAAGCGGCACATCCCTTTGTTGTGGGCTAGATATGAGACCCAAAACAGAGGGGAGGGAGGGCGAGCACCTGGAGGCCCTGTGGAAGCCAAGAGCCAAGCAAAAGGTGGCCGAGCCTCGCCCTCCCCCCACCCCCAGGTGGACTGTACCCTTCGGCTGAGCACGGCAGGCCCAGAACAGGTCTCCCTCCACCACCTTATTATCTTTGTGGGCGGCAGCATTGAACAGAATGACCGCCACCTATACCTACCATCCTAGGCTTCAGCGACTTCATGGTCTACCCATGGTGCTGGTGGGGAAAATACACACAATGTCACCCTCAGCCCTCCGCATTTCAGCCTCTCTGCGAGGGAGGAGGCAATAGCGGCAGGCTTTGGAGCACCACAGAGCGCTCCAACAGAGACAACAAAGGGGATAACCCCGACAGCAATACTGGGAGCAACGGGCACTTGAGAGTGAGTGAACCTGCGAGGTGGGCGGGATTGTAGGAAGGACAAGCGTGGGAAGCAATGGTTGATGAAAAAGGACTTCGGTGTAAAAGAAACCTTATTTGGAGGCCGAGGACCCCCGCCCCTCACTCCGAATCATCTCATGGGGTTGCACCTCTGTTCGCCAAAAACATCCTTTTGCTTAAATGTCGGCCATGAGGGCTGGTGCATGCAAGACACTCCGAAGAGGCAGGTGATGTGAGCACCCTTTGCTCTCTCCCTCCTCTTCCCCCTAATCTTCCCTCAGTTTCATACAAGCTCATATGATTCTGGGTGGATGTGCTTTTCTCCTCTAGGGTGAACTAAAACATGCTGTCAGCCCTGAAACTATTTTGAAAATCTTCAGGGCTGCCACAGCAAGTCAGTTGCTGCTGGGGGAATATGAGGGGGGAGGTAGAGATAACTGGGGGAGTTATCAATAAAATAACATTCTTTCCCGTGGGACCCAAGGACCTTCCCACCAGGCGTTTGGAAGAGCGTGGACCGAGGTAGCCGAAGAAGGTCTGTGACAAGACCTTTGGGTTTTGATTTGGGTGGGGAGAACCTCATGTTCACCAACTATGCCAATATGGCATTCCTAATAAACAATTACTTCGAGGAGAATTCAAGCCGTAGAGTTTTGATTTCATTGGGCCTGTTACTTGGAACGCTGACATGTAGATCATTCCCTCTGACTCTTCGGTTGGCTTTATTTAAGAGATTCAGAGGCTTTGGGATCGTTGGAAGAGTTTCCAACTCCTAACCATAATAAAATGAGACATGATAAAGATGTGCACTAAAATAGGACACGCCAAAGAAAGAGAAAAAAGAAAAGTGATTAAACATATTAAGCCTTTTACTATTTTAAATTGTAGAAATTTTGCACATAGTTAAATTCCGGGTCACTTGGAGCTTGAGACTCAGGCCAAGGGACCTCTTGGTTTCTCCACAGGCCAATCCTGATCATCTCCTGGTCACCGAATATCCTTCAAAGGGATCAGATGCAATGTGACCTGTCTTTCTGAATCTTGTTGGTGAAATAAACAAGCTTGGAACGCTTTGGTGTCTTCCAATCCCAACAAAATCAGGATAATCCATCTGCGTAGCTAAAATATCAGTTTTGCTGCCACAAATGATGTTCCACTTTAACTGAAGGAATTTTTGAAACAAATTAAGGAATCCTGGGAGAGACGTGAAAGAACAGGAAAGGTCTCTCCTGTGTTGGAAAGAGAGCTTTATTGTCCCAATGTTTACAAAAACGCCGAAACTTTCCTCCCACCGCCCCAAGATCTATTCATGCTTCTTATGCAATGCTGTTTTAGAAATGAAACATTACCTACTGGACAATTTTTTTCCTCACGTTTTCCTATCAAGGGGGGAACCACAAAAGTATCAATACCTTGGTTCTGCTCACACCTCCCAGCCATCAAAGACTAACAAGGAGGCACCTCCAAGTGAAGGAGATCACAGCAGGACTTGCGAATAATGCTGGAGATCCTGTGCTCAAAACCACCATCCCTTTTCTCCTCAACTCAGTAGTCCTATAGCTCTTCTCGATGAAGGTCACCTGCAAGGCGGAACAGCCTTTACATCTGAAATTTTACACTGCTTTTGTCATTGCCTCAAACTCCTCCAATACACTTGCTATTCATATGGTTTCTTCCATTTGCATGTCTCATTCACAATTTGAGCAGACATGCTTGGTTCAATGAATTGTTAGGAAAAGATAAAACGCTGAACCCTATGGAATTGTTAGGAAAAGATAAACGATTTCTCTTTCCTCTTGTTTTCCCCTTGTATGAGGAGCCGCAATCTCTAACTATAGCCTAAGTGCTCTTATCCCAAAGAGATTCTGCCTGGGAAATTTTGGGTGGAAAATCTTGAGGATACCCAGGGAGAAGAAGGCTGGGACTCTGCATGGGGCATTTCTATCATTTATTATTGATAAAAATGGAGAGAACCCTCCTAAAAAGATTTTTGCTGAATTGCACCATTTCGGCAGAAATAAATATCCAGCTACTTCTGCTGCTGATGGCCAGCCAGATAGCCATTATCAAACTAACATGTTCCAATTTTTTCTTTCCTCCTTCCCATCTAATACTATGGCATATTTGATGACAAAAACAATCAAGCAAATTCTTTGTAGTCAAATAAGAGTCAATTTCTCAGCTGGACTTAAAATTCAAGCCTTCTCTACACTCATCACTTTAGGCCATCACTCATCACTTTAGGATAAGGGTGCAATAAGGGTGGAATGTTTCCTGAAGCACCGTCCACACTCAAGGCACTTAAATGTTTTCTCCCCTGTGTGTATAAGGACATGATTTATAAGGCTATCCTTAGTACTGAAATCTTTCCCAGTCTGGACACTTGTATGGTTTCTCTCCTGTGTGAGTTCTCTGGTGTCTCAACAGCTCAAAATTCCAAAGGAAGCTTTTCACACAATCTGGACACTGATATGGTTTTTTCCCTAGAGTGAATCCTCTGGTGTATCTGGAATTGTAACTGAAACTTTTCCCACAACCAGGACATTCAAAGGGTTTCTCTCCTGTGTGAGTTCTCTGGTGTTTCACCAGGTTGGAATTCTGACTGAAACTTTTCCCACAACCAGGACATTCAAATGGTTTCTCTCCTGTGTGTGTGTCCTCTGGTGTATCACCAGCTCATAATTCTCACTGAAACGTTTCCCACAATCTGGACATTCCAAATGGTTTCTCTCCTGTATGAGTCCTCTGCTGTGTCACCAGCTTATAATTCCGACTGAAACTTTCCCCACAATCAGTACATTCAAAGGGTTTCTATCCCGCATGAGTTCTCTGGTGTGCCAGCAGGCTGGAATTGTAACTGAAATCTTTCCCACAGAAAGGACATTCAAATGTATTTTTTCCCCATGTGAGTTCTCTAGTATCTCATGAGCGGCAATTCAGACTAAAACCTTTCCCACAGATAGGGCATTCAAAGGGTTTCTCTCCTGTGTTGTCTTGTGAGGTGGTAATTTCCAATGAAACTTTCACACCATCTGGACACTCTTATGTGATAGGTGTCCTGTGATGTATCACCATGTTGCCATGCTCGCTAAAATATTCACCACATCGGAAGCACTCGTATGGCTTCTCCCCTATATGGGTTGTTCCATGAACCACAAGGGAGCTGTTCTGACTAAATCTTTTGTCATATTCAGATAATTTGTATGGCTTTTCTCCAGTTTAGATCTTGCGTAATCAGCTATGATTTGCAATCTGTGCTTTTCCTACAATAAGCAGATCTATGGAGCTTTTCTCCAACTGATATTCTTGAGGTCAAAAGTATAGATGATCCCTTATTCGGTAGTGCTTTGATTCAAGCTGTTCGTTTCTTCCCAGAGCAAGGCCTGCATCATTGTTTGCCCTATGCACTGTGCCCAATGAGACCTTTTCCTCCCCGCTAACTTCCAGATATTTCAGTTTTTTTCTGAATGAAAAATAATATTCCTTGATCTTTCATGCAATGTATCCTTGAGTTTCGTATACTCTCCTTTTTCCCGCTCAAAATCTCATGTTAGATTTCTCTCTTTTGTCTATCAGCTGCTGGAGAAGGAAAATTGTGTGGTTTTCTGAAGAAAATTGAATATATTTTGATTTCTGGATCAATTTTATTTCCTTTTCAACGTTGCTTGTTATTCTCAGTTGTCCAGAGTGTTCTTATTGCCATCCTCTTTCTCTACAAGTTTCAAAGAAAAGTGTAACTTTAATTGTGTATAAAATGGTTGGAGAAGATGTGAAAAAAAAATACATTACAGTGAAAAAGAAACATGTCACATGCTAGAATAATAACCTCTTACATTAATTATGATTCATTTGATACATGGAAGACTACCAAGATATCTATTCAACCATGAAATTATGTTGTTGACTTGGGTCAATCACAAATTCTTAGCACTGCAAAGAGTTATCATCAAATATATCTGGATGTACTGGGGATAGATTATATAATTGTAGATGTATACATTCAGAAAGAAATGTCAGAGTATATTCATGAACTGGAATACAGCTTAGTAACAAGGTCAACCAATGAGAGGTGAATTGGGGGCTGAAACTTAAAGAGAGAATCTGGACGTGGTTTATCTCTGTTCTGTGCTCAGCTCTAAAGTGAAAGAAAAACTAACTTGCTTGTGTTTTTTGCTTATGTTACACTGAGAGAAACTACAAATGGTATTGTAAACTTTACCCATATTATTTTATATAAAAAGAAGTTTAATGAATCCTGCTGAGTCAGTCATCTGTGTGTTTTCTGGACTTGAATTTCTGCTGCAAACTCTAACAAGAAATACGGCTACAAAAACCAAATGAATATATGTGGAAGCAAATGAATATATGTGGAAGCTCCATGAGTTTTCAGCCTGACAAAATGTCCCAAAATGGTTACAGTCAAACTTTCTGAGCTAAATTTAGAGATGTGGGGCTTTAACTGATGAAATGTTGCCTAAAGCCTCTGCAAGTTTTGAAGCACCAGTTTTGCTCATGAAAGTCGTCAGCTGCAAATAAAGAGTAGAAAATACTGCCTATAGTCTGGTGACATCCCAATTCAAGCAGTCCTGAGTTACTGAGTGCAATTGGGACTGGCTTCTGTGTCACTATGCAGCCGGTTCTGAAGCCTGATGTCACATGACCGTGCCAATTTACATCTGTTCCTCTGCCATTGTTAAGCAAATCCCTGTGGGTTCTTAAAGGCAATTTCACAAACTGCAACTTGCAATTTCCTGCCAGCATTCCCACTAATTTTGCGTGTCAGAATCTAGCTCACAAATAGGGATCCTGAGTGTGAGATGCTGCAGCCATCATAAATGTACAACGGTTGGCAGAACCCAAGTCGGTGTCTCTCCTCTTCCTGCAACTTCATAACCACAGGAAGTGCTGACTTATTCAGGTCACCGATGAACACAGATTTCTGGACCAGGTGTACACCTGCTTTTATAGTGTCACTGTAACTTTAAAGGCTCAGGGAACAAATGGTAAGCGAGGACTACTTATACAACTGAACACCCCAAGGTTCTCAATAGCTTTTTTTTTTTTTTTAAAAAAAAGAACAGTTTGAACCTGGTTAATACATGGATGAGGCACCAATAGAAAATACTGTGCTTATTGGCAAGACATGGAAGTTAAAAAAAACAAAGATCCCAGAAAAAGACTAGTGGCAGAATCAGTCCAATTGTGTTGCCAAGAGAATAGCAAGTCCCTAACAGAATAAGTTATGAGTTGTAATGGACCTTGGAGGTCTTCTAGTTCAATCTCCTTCTCATATGCCTTATATCATTCCGGACAAATGGCTGACCAATCTTGTCTTAAAGCACGGGGGTCGAACTTGCCATGTCACGTTGCCATCACATGACATTTCATGACGTTTTCCCACTTTGCGGAGCTGGGGTAGGCGTGGCCTGCATGTGATTTATCTGGCCCGCAGGCCGCCAGTTTGACAGCCTTGTCTTATATTCCCTGTCCTTAAATTCCATTAGATTCCTAACTTTGTCGTCCAAAAGGTAGAAGAGGGAACTAGGGGTCTCCTAAAGTGATCTAAATTCTTACTGGCAGAGATGAAATTATAGAGGGGGTGGTGGTTTGAAATTGCTGGTAATTTGGAGGAGAGTGACCATGTCATACTGGAATTCGATATAAGGCAGACACAAGCCATAGAGCAAAGTAAAACGAACGTCTTAGACCAGTGGTTCCCAAAGTGGGCAGTACTGCCCCCCGGGGGACGGTGGGATGCCTTAGGGGGCGCTGAGAGGCAAAGGGGGCTGGCAGGGGGACGCTGGAGGCGAGCGGCGGGGCACAATTTAGGGGTGAAAAAAAATCCCGCTGCTGCCGTGTTCGAGGCGAGGCCCCGCAGGATCATCCCATTGACTTGCACGCTCTGGTGCAAGGAGCTCAACGGGGTGATCCCGCAGGGCCTTGCCCCGAATGCAGCGTTGGGAAAGAAGAGCAAAGACAGAGTGGCCTTGCTCTCCTTTTCAAACATCCTGCCGCCGCCGTGTTTGGGGTGGCAGGGCCTCGCCACGAATGCAGTGTTGGGAAAGGAGAGCAAGGCCCTGCAGGTCCACCCCATTGAGCCTCTTGCACCAGAGGCACCTGCCCAAGCAAGTCCGAACAGAGCGGTGCATGAAGTCAATGGGGTGAGCCTGAGAGAGGGAAAGAGAAAGGAAAGAGAGAGAGAGAGAAAGAGAAGGAAGAAGAGAAGAAAGGGAAAGAAAGAAAAAGGGACAAAGAAAAGGGGGGATGGAAGGAAGGGGCAGAAACCTGCTCACAAGTTAAGGTGTGTGTTGTTGTGTGTGTGTGTCTCTTGAAAAAGAAATAAAAGGAGGGAGGGAGGAGAAAGATAATGAGATATCTAGTCCAATCATCTGCTCCAGCAGGGTTAGAAGGGAGTGTGTGTGTGTGTTCTCTTTGTAATTCACCAATACATTTTAGTTTTTCCTTCTTCAGAATTGGCACTGTAACACATTGGGGAAAAGTAATTTTTTAGGGTGGAGGTCTGGTCCAATGGATCCTGTTTAAAGCCTCAACAAAATGTGAGAGCTTCCTGATAGTCTTGGCCATGTTTCATCCACAAAACCTTTAATTAATAGAAGCCAAAGATATTTCAATGTGCTGGCAAAGATGTTTCAGTGTGGAAAAGGGCCTCAAAACTAGGCCTCATTTCAATCTGATGCAACAGGTCTCTCTCTCTCCCTCTCTCCCCTCCCTCCTCCATACCTCCATCCCTCCTTTCTTTGTCCCTTTTTCTTTCTTTCTGTTTTCTCTTTCTTTTCTTCCTTCTCTCTTTCTTTCTTTTTCTCTCTCTCTCTTTCCCTCTCCCAGGCTCACCCCATTGATTTGGTGCACCGCTCTGCTCGGACTTGCTTGGGCAGGTCCCTCCAGTGCAGCGGGCTCAATGGGGTGGACCTGCAGTGCCGGCACCTAGAATGCGGCAGTGGCGGCATGTTTGAAAAGTAGAGCAAAGCCAGAGGTCAGTAATTTTTGCTGCAAAGAATCACAAAAGCTTCTGGGTTGTGCACAAGAAGGGACGGACATGTCAATGCAATTCAGCAACATAAAATAAAGAAGCACAAATAAAACAAATCAACAAGAATTGGCAAAGCATCTCTGATTAGATTTTATTCACTACTAGAATCTAATCAGAGTTGCTTTGCTGATTCTAGTCCAATGACCTACTCCAGCAGAGTTGGAAGGGAGTATGTGTATATGTGTTTGTTTGCATGACTGTCAAAACTCCAAAAACAGGTCAAGTAGTTCTGGGGAGGCCAGTCATAAATTAGAAAACTTGCTAAGCAATCAGCCATTAAGTGAGGACCACTTGTATTTGGTTTGCCAGTCACCACACCACACCACCCAGTCATGTGACCAGCAAGCCACGCCACCAGTCACGTGACCAGTGAGCCACACCCACCCAGTCAGGTGACCAGCAAGTCACGCCCACCCAGTCAGGTGACCAGCAAGTCACACCCTCAAATTAGGCCACACCCACAGAAATTTGAATCTCTCCCCTGGGTGGGGGGGGCACTGAGGATGAGTTTGTAGCACCAAGGGGGCGGTGGACCGAAAAAGTTTGGGAACCACTGTCTTAGACTTTAAAACAGTTGATTTTAACAAACCAAGAGACAGCTTGGGAAGGATTCCATGGATGAAAATCTTAAAGGGGAAAACAACTCAAGAAGTTTGAGAAACTCTGGCTGCCTAAACCGAGGGATAGAATCAAGATCACATGATGTATTAGTGCCAATTTATAATCCTTTGGTTAAGATCACACTTGGATCACAACTGCAACCAGTTTTCATCAACACAATATTAAAAAGGCGTATAAAAAAGCACAGAGAAGAGCAATAGGGATAATTAATGGGCTGGAGGCTAAACCATATAAAGGAGGGTTACAGGAATCGGTATGTCTAGTCTAGTGAAAGAAAAGACTAGGGGGTCACATAGTAGCAGTGTTGCAATACTTGAGGAGGGGTCAACTTATTTTCCAAAGCACCAGAAAGCAAAACAAGAACAAATGGATGGAAACTAATCAAAGGAGAGAAGCAACCTACAACTAAGGAAACATTTCCTCACAGTGAGAACAATTAGCCAGTGGAACAGAATGGCTGCAGTTTTCTGCTGCCTGGATGATTTAAAAAGTTTCTTTTGAGTTAAGGTTGGTTCTTCGGGAATAGCCTCCCTCCAGAGGCTGTGAGTGTTCCTTCACTGGTGGCTTTGAAACAAAGACGGGACAGCCATTGGTCTGAAATGATTATTAAGACCTCCAAGGTTCTTTGCAGCTGTGTTACTCTGTCACAAGCCTCCAGCGATGGGAAGCCCCCACAACCTCTGGAGGGGAGCCATTCCCAAAGGATCCACCTTCAACTTGAAAGAGGCTTTTTAAATCTTACCCCCCAGCAGAAAATTGCAGCCACCAAGTTTCACAGCGTGCAGCCCCAGCGGGCTCCGATCTGGGGAGAGAAAGAACCTGCAGCAGCAGCAGCAGCAGCAACTGACACGCTTCAGCCCAGTTGCTTCTCTGCTTCCAGGCCGTGGAGGGAACCGAATCTGCTCTCGGACTCTCCCCGCACCTGAGGTCCCCAACTCACTTACCAGCTGCTGCTTCGATCCGTGGAAGAGCACCGAAGCCGCTCTGCCCACCACCTTCCTCCCATGAGCCATCCGGAAGAGGAAGCTCGGCGAACTGGACTTTCTTCTACTCTTCCCCTCGCCTTCCAACCTTTCTAGCAGTACAGTACTCGATGGTTTTAAACTCGTTTAAGCTCAACTACAGAAACCTCCGGCTGTGCTGTCGGTTTTGTAGGCGCAAATGTTGCCTACTAATCTCCAGATAGGCAGAAAAACACGCTTGTCCCGTCTCCACCTAAGGCGCTTGCAACATATTTCCACTGATTAAAGGCTATTAAGTCGTTTTTGACTTCGAGCAACCGACCTTTTGCAATTGAGCCAAGTGAAACAGTGAAATGGGATGGGATCTTAACGAAGATTGGTTATGAGCTCAGCCCTAAAAGTTGATGTTTTGACAGAATCGGCTTTTTTAGGGGTGACTCTCAGTGAAGATCAAAGATCTCTACATCCCAAAACTTTAAAGCTGATTTCCTGTGGCTCCCAAGCAGAGGTGGTATTCAGCAGGGTCTGACCACTTCTGGAGAACCGGTAGTGGAAAGTTTGAGTAGTTCGGAGAACGGGCAAATACCACCTCTTACCTGAGATTTTACAATATCCTTCCCCTGCCACGTCTACAGAACCGATAGTTTAAAAAAATTGACTCCCACCGAGTCCCAAGATTTTAGGACATGGCAGTAACATCAGGTCAAGACACACCAAGGCAGTGCTATTGCTAAGGTTTATAAACTGTAATTAACTTGGGGGATGAGTATGTAAAGCTTTTTATGATTCAGTGGGCAAAGAACTTTGGATGTAATATAATGCTTCAAACAATGGGAGAATGTGTGGATGAAACCTCTAAAATTCACATCAAACTATCAGAAAACTTCTAAAAGATCACATACTGTGTGTATCTAGCACTGGACATATTGTCCAGAATGTTTAAAGGCACCTCAAATAAATGTTGGAAATGTAAAGAGTTTTTTTAATCATTATGGTAGGCACATGACAAAACAAATATTGAAGCATTGTTCCTCTGCCATTGTTAAGCAAATCACTGTGGGTTGTGCAAGGCAATTTCACATTTCAACCTGCAACTTCCTGCTGGTATCCCCACTGGTTTTGCTTCTCAGAAGTTAGGTGGGGATTCTGAAGATGGGATGCTGCGACCATCATAAATGTGCACTGGTTGGCAGAACCCTAATTGGTCCCACACCTTTTCCTGCACCTTCATAAACCACAGGAGCTGCAGACGTGGTCACTGAGCAAGTGCCAGATTTGGGGATCAGGTGTACATCTGCTTACACAGTGCCATTGTAACTTTGAAGGCTCAGGAAACAAATGGTAAGCGAGGACTACCTATACAAACTGAACATCACAAAAGGTCCTCAAGAGCTATTATTTGGGTGCAACTGGTTAATACATGGATGGGCACCAATAGGAAATACCATGCTTTTTGGCTAGACACAAAAGTAAGAAAAACAATCATCTCAGAAAAAACAGTGGCAGATCAGTCCGAGATTTTTTTTAATTTTTTAAAATTTTTATAACAAAAACAAATAAAACCATCTTTCAATGACACAGTGTATCGACTGAGTACATATATCTTGTGCACATAATATTTGTATACATTTCTTACTGAGTTTACATTCATATTATAACCTATTCAGCATTATAGTATATCATTATTATAGTGTCATTTAATTTCCTTGCTTTATTTTAGTCCGAGAACGTTGCCAAAACAACAGCAAGTCCATAACAGAACAACAGAGCTGGAAGGGATCTTCTAGTTTTATCCCTTGCTTGAGCAGGAAGCCCTGGAGAAGCTAATAACTTTGTCATCCAAAAGATGAGGATGGAATAAGAGGATCAGCTATACTGGACTTGATACTTACTAACAGAAAAGAAATGAAAGAACAACAAACAGCTGGAGGCTAAAACATAAGAAGGGGGGCTCTGGGTTCAACTCCTTCTCCAGAGCATCTGAAGGCAAAACAAGAAACAATGGATGGAAACGAATCAGGGAGAGAAATAACCTGGAAACAAAGACACATTTCCTGACTGTGAGAACAATAAACTAGTGAAACTGTTTGACTTGAGAAGTTGTAAATGCTCCAACACTGAAAAATTTTAAGAAGAGATTGGATAACCATTTATCTGAAATTATATAAAGTCTCCTGCTTCAGCAGGGGGTTGGACTAGATGACCTCCAATGTTCCATCCAACCCTGTAATTCTACATTGTAGAATCTGGTTGCTTCTCTGCTTCCACACCATAGAGGAAACCAAACAGCCTTACTTGCTCCTGGTCTCTCCTCTGACCTGTCCTCAACTCACCTTCCAGGTATTGTTTCAATCAGAGGTGGGTATTCAGCAGGTTCTGACCAGTTCTGGAGAACGTGGGTATTCAGCAGGTTCTGACCAGTTCTGGAGAACCGGTAGCGGAAATTTTGAGTTGCTCGGAGAACGGGCAAATACCACCTCTGATTGGCCCCACCCCAATCTATTCTCCGCCTCCCGAGTCCCAGCTGATCGGCTGGGTCTTCTTTGGTTGGCCTGCACAGGAGAACGGAGTTGGAAAGCAGGTGAGTGGAGTGGGGAGGGAATGGGGATTTTACAGTAACCTTCTCCTGCCACGCCCACCAGCCAAGCCACGCCCACAGAACTGGTAGTAAAAAATTTTGAATCCCACCACTGGTTTCAACCCTGGGAGGAGCATGAGTTTTTGATCAGTGTCCCTCTGACACTTCTTTTTTTATTTATTTTATTTTTAAAAACAAAATTACAAATCTCTATTTACATTAACAGCATTGTGTCTTTAGTAATACATATATTTGCTTTTATACCTATACATCAATTCTTATTTGTATATTCTACCCATTTGGCTGGTTATTTTTTACTGTTCTACCATTGAGAGCATTTTGGCATACTGTGTAACAGTGTGATATGTTGGATGCTCTGCAGTGGATAAGAAGATGCTCCAGAGTTATAAACACAGCACAAAAAAATCATTGGTTGCTCTTTCTTCTTTGGAAGAGATTGCAAAGACCAGACTCCTCTCTAGGACACTAAAACTCTCCACAGACCGCTCTCATCCTGGTCATTCATATTTCGAACTGTTACCATCAGGGAGGTGTTATAGGTGTCTTAAAATGAGGACTAATAGACTGAGAGTTTCTTTTCCAAGGCAATAATTGTCTCAAATCAAACAGCGCATTTGTGATCTAGTCCTATGTATACAGTGGCATTTTTAAACCGTTTAACTTACTAAATGTTTTAGATAGGTTTTAGACTAGGTTTTTTATTTTTATTATTATTATTATTTTTAATTATTTTAATTTTTAAATACTTGTGGTGTGATTGTGATGTGGTGTTTGGGGCACTGTGCTGGAGTAGCTTTCAAATTTCATTGTATTCGTGGAAGTGACTCTGGACCCAGTTGACCTTTTCTATTCTTTATTTTCTTCTAGGATTGAGCAGTGGAGAAACCACAGCAGCCTTACTTATAGCCAGCTGCTCGCGGCTCGCAGACAATGATGGCTCTTCAAATCTCCCGTCACCACGTGTCTCCTCCAGTTCCTCCCATCCTCGGTGTTTACCCTGTATGACCGGGGCCATTATTTGGATTCTTTTTGCCAGTATCCACAATGGTTCCCCCGTGAAGTTCTTTGCATAAACTAGATCCCATTTTGAATGTGTGGCACTTACTGGAGGAGTCTGCTGGCTTTTCTGGGCTATATGTGGGGTGTAGTCTGTCTAGGTTTGATCTTAGTTTCCTTCCCATTAATAATTCTGCTGGGGGTTTATTTGTTGTGGTGTTGGGTGTCATGTGTTGTATACTTAGTAGTTTGTCTATCTTTTCTTGTATATCCCCAGGTCCCAATTTGTGTAGTGTTTCCTTTGCGTAACGGACCATGTGTTCCGCCCGTCCGTTCATGGCTGGATGTCCTGGCGCTGTTAGTGCATGCTTATTCCTTGTTCTGCTAGGAACCCTTGAATGTTGTTGCTGTGAATTGTGGTCCGTTGTTGGATACAATTAAATCCGGCAAACCATGTGTTGCAAAAAGTTTCCTTAGTTGTCTAATTACAGCTTCTGTTGTGGTTGAGTGCATGATGCTTACCTCTAGCCAATTTGAGTAAGCATCTATGACTATTAAGAATGTGTGTCCTTTAGTTGGTCCTGCAAAATCAATGTGTATTCTAGACCATGGTCCCCTAGGTGTTTCCCATTCGTGTATAGGTGCAGAGGGGGGTGTAGGTCTAGATTCCTGGCAGCATTTGCACCTTGATACCCAGTCCCCTATATCTTTATCCATCCCTGGGCATCCTAGCCAGGGATTTCATTCTGACAATGCCCAGGTGACCCACATGTAATAATGCAAGTATTCGTTTCCTTAAATTTTTCGGTATAACTACCCTATCCCCCCATAGTATACATCCCTTTAAAATCGATAGTTCTGTTTGCCTATTTTGAAATGGTTTGGCAGTCTCATTGCTTGCAGTCTCTGGCCAACCTTTACCTACCCAATTTAAAATTTGCGCCAGGTTTCTGTCTCTTGCGGTTTCCATAGCAAAGTCAGTTGCTGTTATGGGTGGGTTTTCCAATGTCTCGATTTGAAGGGTTGATGTGGTTGGTGCAGGATCGTCGTCTAAGTTAGGTAGGGGGCAATGGCTCAGAGCATCAGCATGTGTTATGTTCTTTCCTGGTCTGTAGATTAAATTGTAGTTATAGGCAGCTAGGAATTCAGACCACCTCGTCATTCATGGTGACAGTATGTTAGGTGTAGCTTTGTTTCCTGCAAGGATTTCTAGGAGAGGTTTATGGTCTGTGACAAGTGAAAAAGTTCTGCTGTAGATATACTCATGGAAACGTTTTATTCCAGTTATTGCGGCCAATGCTTCTTTGTCTAGTTGGCTGTAATTCCGCTCCAGTTTAGATAAGAGTTTTTGAGTAGAATGCGATAGGTGCTTCTCTTCCATCGGGTAATACATGGCTGAGTATGGCACCAACACCGAATGGTGATGCATTGCATGTTAATGTTATTGGAAGTGTCTTGCTATATTAGCACACAGTCTGATGTAAGTTTTTTATTTCCTGGAATGCTATTTCTTCTCGTCACCCCCAGGCCCAGGTGGCTTTCTTGTGACCATTGTTCTGCTATCGTTGCTTTCTGTGGCAAGAATACATTGTAAAAGTTAATAAGTCCCCAAAAAGCTTGCAAGTCTGTTTTATTATTGGGTCTGGGAGCTTCCTTTATTGCTCTGATTTTGTTTTCAGTGGGGTGGATCCCTTCTTTGTCTATAAGATATCCCAGGAATTTCACTTTGTTGTGGCTAATTGGCACTTCTCCTTTTTCACTTTAAGTCCCGCCTCTTTAAATTTTTTTAAGACCTCCCTTAGGCAGTCTTTTGTCCTTTGTCCTTGGCTGATACTAATACATCATCAAAGTATGGTACCACCCCCTTTATTCCTTGCAATAAGGCACTCTATTAAGCTCTGGAATACCCCTGGGGCCACGCTAACTCCGAATTGCAGTCTGTTACATTTGAATGCCCCACTGTGTGTCACAATTATTTGTGCTTCTGCTGTTTCTGGGTCAACTGGTAACTGTTGGTAGGCTTGAGCAAGGTCCAGTTTTGTGAAAATTTTACCTCCCCCTATAGAATGTAATAGGTGCTGTACCACCAGGACCGGATATGCGCTTTGTTGTAGTGCATGGTTAAGGGTTGCTTTGTAGTCCCCGCAAATACGTACTGACCCATCTGTTTTAATAGGGTTACAATTGAGGTTTCCCACCTTGCGTGGTCTGTTGGTTCTAAAAACCCTTGTGCGATAAGCTTATCTAATTGTTCATCAATTTTTGGTTTTGCCTCGCCTTTAGTCTTATAGGGGCTATATTTAGATTTAGATTAAATGAAATAGGGGACTCCCGGTATTTGCCCAGTTCACCGTTGAAGAGGTCCTGAAATTCTTTTATCAGGTCCTCTTTCCGGTCTGTCTCAGTAATGTTGTTTATTCCGGTTACTTCGATTCCTAATGGTGCAAACCATTTGAGTCCCAATAGGCTGGGTCAATCCCAGTTGACTATTGTTAGTGGAAGGACTTTAGTGTGTTTTTTGAATTTAACTTTGAAATATCTGGTACCTACTACAGGAATTGTTTCCCTGGTAGTCCTTTAGTGTGAGCTTTTGTATTTCAAGTTCTCCCTTGTTTACATCAGGTATTACTCCTTTTATGGTATTCCATGATACCATTGATAAATATGAGCCTGAGTCCTCTTCAATCTTGCATGGCTGGCCTTCTATGGTGACTTGTACATGTACCTTTTTTGCATTGGTTGTATTGGAGTGCCCAATAGTCACTGTTTGGGTGTGTTTCCTCTTTTCTGTTGTTTATTTCTTTTCCTCGCCTGTTTCTGTTCTCTTGACTCCAACGGCTCCGAGCCAATTGAACTATTGGGGGTGGGAACGTTGCCATCACGTATATATGATTTACATGCCCATTTTCTCAGATTCAGAATTCTTTTGTTGCTACCACTTGATTTCCAGTAAAAGATATATTTTCTCTAATTAATGGAGTCTAAGAATTTCTTTCTTGGATTTTGAATGGAGCACCAGCTGACACCTCACCACTCTCACTACGTCTCCCTGTGTGCACTCATTCTCATAATGGGGAATTACCTCAACACATGCACATGCCTCCCAGCTGATTTTCGGCATGTTTGAGGCTGTTCTCTCCCTCCTGGAGGCTGAGGAAAACCTCTGCAGCCTTGGAGGCCAAAAAACGGGCTGTCTGGTATTACCGGAAGTGTCCGTTTTCAGCCTCCAGAAGGCTTCTGCAGCCCGGGGGAGGACATTTTTGCCCTCCCCGGAGGCTCAAGGGAAGCCTCTGGAGACTTGGGAGGCTGAAAAAGGGCCCATTTCGGCACTTCCGGTATTTCCGAAAGGCCAGTTTTTTGGCCTCCCAAAGCTCTAGAGGTTTCCCTCAAGCCCCCAGGAAGGCAAAAACGGTCTCCAACAGACTGAAAATTAGCTAGGAGGCACACACATGCGCACTGCAGGTACGTTTGGCTGGGACTCATGTGCCCGCACAAATGCCTCTGTATGCCACCATTGGATCTAAACCATCCCGAAGATACAACAAAGTCCCTAGTAGATCCAGGAGAAGCTCTTTTTGCCAGTGGCAAAGAGGCAGCCATTAAAGCTGCTGAAGTTGGAACAGCTCCGAAACGAAAGAGAACGGAAGTGTGCTAGTTTGGTGAGAACTTTTTCTTTACTTTAAGATTTGAAAGAACACCCTAAGGAAAAGAACGAACCTGTAAAAGTTTTGACAGAAGTGATTAAGCAGCTTTTTCAAACAGGAATGCCAAAGTAATTTTTTTTTTCTCATTGCTGGATTTTCTACACGATTTTATATTTTGAAACTGGACTGTTTTTTTTTTTCCTTCACCTATTCTTTCTCTCCTTTTTGACTTTATAATATTCTAGGCTAGAGACTCTCTTGTAGTCATCTTTTTAAATATCTTGTTCCCTTTTTAATTAATTTTTGTTATATCTTGTTTGGAAAAGGAGGGGGAAAGTGAAAGCAAAAGAAACTTTGTAACACTGCCAACTAGAGGCTTGAAGATATTCTATCTCTTTTTCTTGACCAGACAAAGCTGAGAAAGAAATGAGGCTCTTTTCAAGGACATTGCTGTTTGATAAGATAGAGGGAAGACCATGGGAGAGTATTATTGCAGGTGCTCTTCTGGGTTTCTATCAATAGCTAAAGTCTGGTGTTGAAGCTTATAGAAAAGAAAAGGTGGTAAGACTCTGGAGAAGAGTTATAAATTTTAACAAAAGCCTTGGATAATCAAACAAGGTGCAGTGTGCTCTTTTTATTTTTTTTTTAAGCTGGGCTATTTCTTACTTTAACAAACCCCCTCTTTACTAGTTTACTTTTTGTAATAGCTATTTGGATTTTTGGCCTTTTGGAACTTGTTTTTGTCTTTCTTTTTGTCTTTTGAAGTCTAATTTTTACATTTGCATTTTATTTTAAAGGGAAAACTTTAGTATTAATTATTTCCTTCCTTTTCTTTTTAAGGGAGTAGTCTCTTTTCTTTTCTCTCTCTCCCTCCCTTGTATTTTTTTCTATTTACCTTCCATATTGTTTTTTTTATTTTTGTGGCTTTCTTTTTTTTCTTATGCATTCTTTTATACCTGAGACCTCTTAATTGGATTAAGGTGTTGAAGAACCTGAATAACTTTTCTTTTCTCTTTTTTAGTTTTTTAGTTTTTTACTTTTCCGCTCTTTTCAGAATTTATCAATTTTTTTTATTTTTTGTGTGTGTTTATGTTCTTTTCTTCCATTTTTGAGTTTTTATTGCTATCTAACCAATCGATTGGATTAAGGTATACAAGAACCTGAAAAATATTATTATTATTATTATTATTATTATTATTATTATTATTATTATTATTATTATTACTACTACTACTACTACTACTATTTGGTTTCTTTTTTCCTACTATTTTTACTTGGAATTACAATTAGTTATTTCACAAGTGGATTAAGGTCTAGAAGAACCTGAAGATTTTGAATTGTCCAAAATGAGTAGGAAACTAACAGCCCCTGGTTCCTCAACTTCTACTTCTTCCTCTTCACCATCTGGAGGACAACATTCAATACAGACAATGCTACAGCAAGAAAAAGAACAGGAAAAAGTGACCCTGCAGATGATTATGCAAGGAATTCAAAATATACAAACATGAACAGAGAATATTGAAAAGAATATTGAAAAGAACAGGAAAAACTGATGAAAAGGTGGAGAACATTCAACAAATGATGAAGTAGGATGAGAGATTCCAAAAAATTGAAGAAGATAAACAAAGAGATAAGAAGATTGGAGATATTGACAGCAGATTAACTGTGATTGAACAAGATAAAAGTGGGATGCTGAGATGGAAGATAGACAGATCAGAATTTTATCTCAGATTCCAAAACATAGAGGAAAAAAAGGGACAAAACCTAGCTGAGATGATAGAAATCTTGGCTGAAACTCTGGAAATAACCAAAGAGAAGATGATGGATGGAATAGACGAGGTTTTTCCAGTCTTCACAAGATATGCAATGAGAACTAGCTTACCAAGAGAAGTTCACATCAGATTTACAAAGAAAGCCATTAAAACGCAAATATTGCAAGTGGCAAGAGAGAAAATATTGAAATATAAAGAGATTGTGGTCCTGAAACAAATACCCAGAAGAGTGAGAGAGATGAGAAGAGAATACTGATTCCTGACTAAAATTCTACTTAAAAAAGAGGTGAATTATAGATGGCTGATTCCAGAAGGTTTAATGTTCATATGGCAAGAACAGAGACACAGAATTGACTCAATTGAGAAAGCTGAATTATTTTACACAGAATATTTTGGAGGGAAAGAGGAGGAGACAGAAAAAGAAAAGTCACTAATTGAATTCCAAGAGGACTGCCAAATGGTGACTGAAAAAGAAGAAGGTGGAAGTTAAAGAACAACATGAACCAACATCTACGAGAGCTGCAAAGCTACCTATAAAGTATAATCATGGAACAGAGAAAACTGATTACTATTAACATAAACGGACTTAACTCAGCTGTTAAAAGAAGGAAAACCTTCCATAAATTAGAGAAATTAAAATTTGATATAATCTGCCTACAAGTACATATTAAAAAGCAACATGAACAACTGTTGATACAGCCAAAGTTAGGGAAAATATTTACTTCTTTGACACAATGCAACAAAAGAGGAGTGGTTTTATACATTAAAGATATTATCCCAGTGAAATTTATCTATTCCAATGACGATGGAAGAATACTAATGGTGGAAATAATGGACAATAATATGAAAACACTCCTGATTGCAATCTATGCCCCGAACGACAATCAAGAAGAATTTTATAGAAAAGTACATATGAAAATAATTGAACTGGACTATGCTAATATAGTTATGATGGGAGACTTTAATGGAATTGTAGACAATAAATTGGACTATACAACACAGAAAACAATAAAGCAAAACAGAGACTCTCCCTAAATCCTTTTTTAAAATGATAGATGATATAAATTTAAAAGATACATGGACAGAAAGAAATGCTAAGAATAAACAATATACCTTCTACTCAAATAGACATTTATCATGGTCCAGAATAGATATGATATGGATGTCAACAGAATTGTTAGCTAATATTCAAGAAATAAATATTGAAACAAGTACTTGGGCAGATCACAATCCACCCCAGGACGTATGCAGAACGTATGGGATACAATGAAGGCATATGCCAGAGGCTTGATAATAGACTATACAAGGAAAAGAAATACCATGAAAAGACTAGACTCTAAGACATTAGAGGATGAGTATAAAGGACTTGAAAAAGAATTACAGAAAATGCCACAGAAAAAGGACATTAAGTTAAAAATGGACATAATTAAACATAAAATGGGATTAATGGAAAAAGAATTAGAACAGAAAATCAGAGGTGCAAAACAGAACTATTTTGAAGATGCAAATAAACCAGGTAGATGGTTAGCATATAAACTGAGAAAGGAGAAAGAATCAAGGAAAATATTGCAATTAATAGATGATCAAGGCCAAGTTTGCTATGGAAGTAAAGAGAAGGAAATTATACGAGACTATTATGGGAAACTATACACAGAAGAGAATATTGACAAGGAAAGAGTTAAACAGTACTTACATAATGCTAATCTACCCCAGATACCTAAAGAGATTGAAATAATGTTAGAAAGCAATATAACGAAGATGGGGTTAACTGAAGCATTTAAGAAGCAAAATAATGGAAAGGCACCAGGCCCAGATGGACTTCCAGTGGAATTTTACAAAACACTATAAGAATCGTTGAATTTTCCATTGCTAGAAGTTATGAATGAAGTTATGTCAAAGAAGATACCTAAATCATGATCAGAAGCTTATATTACACTTGTCCCAAAAGAGGCCGACCTATTACAAATCAAGAACTATAGACCTATTTCCCTACTAAATGCAGATTATAAAATTTTTGCTTCAATATTGGCAGAAAGACTTTAAAAATACCTAAATAATTTTATTCATCCTGATCAAAATGGATTTCTGCGAAAGAGACAAATTAAAGACAATATGAGAGTAATCTTGGACACTTTGGAATACTACAAGGTACACCCTGAAAAACAAATGGCTTTGATATTTTTAGATGCACAGAAGGCATTTGACAATGTGAATTGGCGATTCGTGTTCTTACAACTGGAACAGATGGGCTTTGGTGAAAAATTCATCCAAGCAATAGAAACTATATATCATAACCAAATGGTAAAGGTAATGATAGAGGTAGAACTGACAGACTCTATTGATATAAGAAAAGAAACAAGACAAGGGTGCCCACTGTCACCTTTGTTGTTTGGGTTCACCTTGGAAGTGCTAAATAGAAATATTAGAGAAGAAAATGATATAAAAGAGATGAAAATTAAAAAGGAAGAATTTAAGTTGCAAGCATTCGCAGATGATCTGGTTTTTATTTTAGAAGACCCACTAGAAACAGCATTAAAATTGATAGAAAAGATAGAGATATATGGGAAAGTGGTCGGTTTGAAAATAAATAAAGACAAAGATTCTGACAAAGAATATGTTATCAAGACAAAAGGAAGAACTGGCGGATGTATTAAAAATCCAGGTCACAAATAAGATCAAGTACTTGGGGATACATTTGACAGCAAGATGTAGTACACTAAAAAAGAATAACTATATTAAATTTAAGCAGCAAATAGCATTAGATTTGGTGAAATGGGAAAATTTACAACTGTCATTAATAGGGAGAATATCAAAAATCAAGATGAATATATTACCCAGAATTTTATGTTTGTTCCAAACAATTCCAATTAGGCTTGGAAAAGATTATTTTGAAGATTTAAATAAAATTGTGTTGAAATATATACGGCAAGGTAAGAAAGCAAGAATAAAATTAAAACTTTTGCAAGATACTAGAATAAGAGGAGGATTTGGTTTGCCTAATTGGGAGTTGTACTACCAAGCTACAAATTTGATGTGGGTTAAGGAATGGATAACATTAAGAAATGCTAGATTGTTGACATTAGAAGGACATGATCTGTTATTGGGGTGGCATGCTTTTTTATGGTATAAAGGAACTAAAACACAGGGGTATTTTAGAAGACGTTATATACGGGAGTCTCTGTGGTTAAATTGGGAGAAGACTAAAAGGCAATGTTATTTGAAAATTCTGGTCTGGCTATCAACTATTGAAGCATTTTCTTATCCTATAATATACAAAAAGGAACAAACAGTTAGATATGGTGAAATATTGAATGAAAAGGGTGAACTTAAATCTATGCAAAAACTAGAGAAACAAGGTATAAAGATGAATTGATTTTCATATGCGCAAATACATTCTAGGTATGATAAAGATTCTAAAACAGAAGGTTTCTATGAAAAATTGACTGATTTAGATAAGATTTTGACAGGTACTGATGAAAAAGTGATTTAAAAATTGTATGGATATTTATTAGAAATTAAACTAGAAGAAGAACAAGTTAAAGAAACAATGATTGCTTGGGGGAAGAATTTTGGATATGGGATTGATTTAGAGAAATGGCAAAAATTGTGGTCTCAAAATTATAAAATGACAATGTCAACAGCATATAAAGAAAATTTGTATAAGATGTTTTACAGGTGGCATTTTTTCCCCAACAAGAATAGCAAGAATATTCAAGAACAAGTCTGAAAAATTTTGGAAATGTCATCAGATACCTGGCTCATATTACTATATGTGGTGGATGTGCGTGGATGCCAAAAAATATTGGACTAAAATCAACACATGGTTGAAAAAAATGACAAAAAAGCATATAGATTTGAAACCAGAGATATTTTTATTGGGAATTTTACCTGAAATAAATAGTAAAGAATTGAAATATTTGATTGTAAATGTTTTAACAGTGGCTAGGATCATATTTGCTAAAAACTGGAAAAATGAGAAAATACCAACACAGGAGGAAGTTATTAAGAACATAATGGAATGTGCTGAAATGAGTAGATTGACATTTGAAATCAGAGAACAAGAAGATAAACAATTTTATAAAATTTGGGATCTATTCTATCAATGCTTAGACAATAAAAAATGGTAACGAAATATGTAGATTTTTAGAACATAATGAATAAAGTTGTATTTTTTATTATATCTACAAAATGATTATAGGATAGATTTGAGATGGAAATATGAACTGTCGTAAAATAAATTCAGTAAAATATGGATTATTTTGTAAAACATGAATGAATAATGGTATAGTCAAATGATTGATTAATAATGATATTAATGTATTTAGGAATATTTGATTGACAATATAAGAACATATAAAATGTAATTCTAATCGAAGACTACTAAGTGGAAGCACAAAACAACCAACCGACACACTGTATGTGCATATATGGAAGATGGTTTGATGTTTTTATGTTGTGTTTTTTATGTTTGTCTTAAAAAAACAATAAAATGGTTTTTTTTTTAAAAAAAGAAATGAGAGAGATGAGGAAGAAAGGAGAAAGACAGAGAGAAAAAGAGATGAGAGAGGTATCTGTTTAAAAGAAAATACTGGGAGCCGCAAAACCTGGGTAGATGTGTCTGGGAACCTCATGTGACTGGACGGGAGTGAGTGATGTCGAATTGGCCACACAGACCCACGTTTTGTGGCTCCTGTTTTTTTTTTCCTGTGGGAAATGGGTCCAACGTTGCAGATTCCTCCTCTAGTGACTAGTCTTTCCAAGGTATCTATGGAGAAATCATGGGTTGTTTGCAATTCCTTGGGGGCTCAGTCCCTCCTGCCTGGGACCCTCTGATCAGCTGATCTGCAGGGAAGATCCAGCCCAGCTCAGACTTACCATCCCACGAGGTCTGAGGGAAGAATGTGGGACAGGGAAGGCAACAGGAGGAATGCATAGAACAGAGGGGCAAAGAATGGGGGCAGGAAAAACATGGCGGGGGGGGGGAGATATCCAGGAAAAATGCTTTGATGAGGATGAGTAACAGGAGAGGAACTCTAGGGGAGGATCCCTCCCTCAGAATTCCTCTCCAGGGAGGGGCTCTTTGGATGAGAGTTGCAAGCCTTTCTCCAAATTGGCTGCTTGCTCCCAGGCCTGCTGGGGGGAATAGGGAGCTGGGTGGGGGAGTGAAAGTGCGCTCCCTGTCAAGCACCAGGGAAATCAGAACATCATGCTGTTCAAATGGGTATAAAGATTTATTGCAAGCTAAAGATCTCTGCAAGAATCTGAACAACAATCAAAGCAATTTAGAAATAGATAAAGACTCAAAGAAATTCAAGGTGGGCTGGACTTAAATGTCTTGTGGGCATGAAGGGACTCAGGACCGATGGCACCACGTTTGATCCCTGCTGTCACTATAATGAATTCCAGGCACACTGAAAATGACGGCTGATTCCATGATACAGTCATGCCAGGGATGCATGTCCTGCCCTCTTTCCCCAAAATGAGGTTCAGTGACTGTCAAAAGGTAAGGAAGAGGAAGCTGTGAGGCCTTCTGGGGTGGGAGTCAGGTCTAAGGATCGCAGGAACCCAGTGGGAGTGGGGAAAAGCCTGTGGGGATCTTGCAGGGGGGCAGGAGGAAGAACCCAGTGAGGACCCTGTGGAAAAGGGAAAGGACTCAGGTGATCAAAGGGTTGAGGTAGAGGCGGCCTTTGGAATGCAAGCCTGGGCTTGGGCTATGCCTAGAATCCTGAGGTAGCCAGTATTCTGCTTAAAAACTCACACATTCATTTAACAGGTTTATCAGGGAGAGAAGGGGGTGGGGGTAGTTAAGCAAAGCAGGCCCATTTAATGGTGATTGCAACATAAAACCATAATTGATAGGGCCAATTACCCTTATATCTCGAGGACCATTTGTATGGTGGTTGGGATATTCCGGCACTCAAAATCTGGAGGATACCAAGGTACAAGAAAGAAATTCCATAATAAATCTTAATAATCCACCCAAAACCTTTTTGAAGAATTTTACACTTCTGCAAAAGGAAATATCCAGAAAGTTCTCCTGATCACCAGAAACAAATAGTTAGCCTTTATCAAGGCAGTGAGTCCTCTGGTGTATCACCAGGCTGGAATTCTGACTGAAACTTTTCCCACATTCTAGACACACATACGGTTTCTTTCCTGTGTGAGTCCTCCGGTGTGTCACCAGGTGGGAATTCTTATTGAAACTTTTCCCACACTCTGGACACTCATACGGTTTTTCTCCTGTGTGAATCCTCTGGTGGGTTATCAGACTGGAAATTTGACTGAAACTTTTCCCACATTCTAGACACACATACGGTTTCTCTCCTGTGTGAGTCCTCCGGTGTGTCACTAGGTGGGAATTCTTATTGAAACTTTTCCCACACTCTGGACACTCATACGGTTTTTCTCCTGTGTGAATCCTCTGGTGGGTTATCAGACTGGAAATTTGACTGAAACTTTTCCCACATTCTGGACACTCATACGGTTTCTCTCCTGTGTGAGTCCTCTGGTGTGTCACAAGGTTGGAATTCTGACTGAAACTTTTTCCACACTCTGGACACTCATATGGTTTCTCTCCCGTGTGAGTCCTCTGGTGTATCACAAGGTTGGAATTCTGACTGAAACTTTTCCCACACTCTGGACACTCATTCGGTTTCTCTCCTGTGTGAGTCCTCTGGTGTGTCACCAGGTGGGAATTATTACTGAATCTTTTCCCACACTCTGGACACTCATATGGTTTCTCTCCCGTGTGAGTCCTCTGGTGTATCACAAGGTTGGAATTCTGACTGAAACTTTTCCCACACTCTGGACACTCATTCGGTTTTTCTCCTGTGTGAGTCCTCTGGTGTGTCAGCAGGCTGGCATTATTACTGAATCTTTTCCCACACTCTGGACACTCATATGGTTTCTCTCCCGTGTGAGTCCTCTGGTGTGTCACAAGGTTGGAATTCTGACTGAAACTTTTCCCACACTCTGGACACTCATACGGTTTTTCTCCTGTATGAGTCCGCTGGTGCATCACCAGGCTGGCATTATTACTGAATCTTTTCCCACACTCTGGACACTCATATGGTTTCTCTCCCGTGTGAGTCCTTCGGTGTTTCACAAGGTTGGAATTCTGACTAAAACGTTTCCCACACTCTGGACACTCATTTGGTTTTTCTCCTGTATGAATCCTCTGGTGCATCACCAGGGTGGCATTATTACTGAATATTTTCCCACACTCTGGACACTCATATGGTTTCTCTCCCGTGTGAGTCCTCCGGTGTGTCACAAGGTTGGAATTCTGACTGAAACTTTTCCCACACTGTGGACACTCATATGGTTTTTCTCCTGTGTGAGTCCTCTGGTGTGTCATCAGTCTGGAATTATTACTGAACCTTTTCCCACATTCTGGACACTCATACGGTTTCTCTGTACGAGTCCTCTGGTGTGTCACCAGGCTGGAAGTCTGACTGAAACTTTTCCCGTGCTCTGGACACTCATACGGATTCTCTCCCGTGTGAGTCGTCTGATGTATCACCAGGTTGGAATTCCGTCTGAAACTTTTCCCACAATCTGGACATCCATACAGTTTTTGTCTTGTGTGAAACTTCTGGTGTTTTATCAGGCTGGAAATATGACTGAAACTTTTCCCACTCTGAGGACATCCATACGGTTTCTCTCCTGTGTGAGTCCTATGGTGTGTCACAAGGGTAGAATTCTGACTGAAACCTTCCCCACACTCTAAACACTCATACGGTTTCTCTCCTATGTGAATCCTCTGGTTGCAAATATAACTAAAATGTTTCCCACACTCCAGACATTCATACAGTTTGTCCAGGGAATGCATCCTCTGGTGTGTCATTAGGCCCGAATTCTGAAACTTTTGCAATAATCTGGACACTCATACAGTTTGTCTCCTGTGAGTTCTCTGGCGTCCCCAGGTGGTATTTCTTTCCACAGTCAGGATATTCAAAGGATTTCTTCCCAGGGTGAGTCTTCAGGTGTCTCATGAGGTGGGAATTTCGAATGAAACTTTTCCCTCAAACCAGGCACTTCCGGTTTCTCCCTGGTGTGAGTCCTCTGATGCTGCTATGCTTGCTAAAGCATTTACCACATTGAAAGCACTTGCAGGCCATCTGTCCTATATGTGTCCTTCAATGAACCCCAAGAAAGCTGTTCAGACTAAACCATTTCTCGCATTGCTATGGCTTTTCTACAATGGGGATCCTCTCCTGCATAATCACTTGTGATTTACAATCTGTACTTTTCCCACAATAGGCACAACAGAGGATTTTCCGACACTGATATTCTTGAGGTCAAATATATGTGTGATCATTTGTTTACTGGTGCTTTAATTCCACCTGTTTTCCTCCTCCAGCCCTGCATCACTGTTTGCCCTATTTGCCTAGCCAATAGACCTTACTCCCTGCTGTCTTCCAGAGTTACCCCTCTTTTTCTGAATGAAATATAATCTCCCCCTTGAGCTATCATGTAACGTATTCTTGGGTTTCTCATAGTCTACCTTTTCTTGCTTGAAATCTCCTCTTAGTTTGCTCCTTTGTCTCTCAACTGTTGAGAAAGGAGAAGAATTTTGTGGTTTTCTGAAGGAAATGGAAAATAGTTTGGTTTCTGGCTGGCTTTGCTTTCTTTTCCAATGTTGCTTGTTATTCTCAGTTTTCCAGAGTGCTCCTATTGCCATCCTCTTTGTCTATAAGATTCAAAGAAAAATGTAACTTTAATCCTTTATAAAATGATTGAAGATGTAAAAACAGGAAAAAGTATACATTACAATAAATAAGCATACATGCCATAATTTCTTACATCAGTTATATAAGAAATATATTAGTTAGGATTCATTTGACACTTTTGTGTCCAGTTTGAAATATCCATTCAGTCATTTTCACTTTGGTGATTAAAAAATTATTAGCAGTGCAAAGGCTTATCATGAACTATATGTGGAAATGCTGAGATACATTGTATTTGTATTTCTCATACATACAGTTATATGCGTGTGTATTTGTATTTCTTTCGGTATGCATAATTTACAATTCTCTCTGTATGCCTATATTTACAGTTCTAAATATGCATACAGAGAGAAATACAAATACACATGGATAAAACTGTATGTATGTGAAAAATCCAGGTGTTTTTAGCCTGAAAATTATCCCAGATTGGTTACAGTTGAACCTTCTGAGCTAACTTTAGAGATTGTGGGTTTTTACCTGATGAAATGATACCTAACCTCTCTGCAAGAGTTCGTGTACAGTTTTGCCCATAGCAAAAGGAAAAAAACCTGAAATATCACATTGGCATAAGTATTCAGACCCCTTGCAACAGCACTTGAAATTTAGTTCAGGTGCCTCCCATTTCCCTTGATTGTTGCTGACATGGTTCTGCAGCTTGATTCGAGTCTAAAATTGATTGGACATGATTTGGAAAGGAACGCACTTCTCCATTGAAGGCCTGGGTGCTGGGCACGGCCACGGTGGATGTGACACGAGACCACACCTCCACACACATGGTTTTATACACTTGATAACCTTATGAGAAACTAGATATAGAAACTGACTCCATAAAAATAATACAACTATAAGACTATGGAGATCATGCACAAGAGATTTGTACCAACCAATTTGTAACTTAAAGATGGTTTTGTGTTTTATGCTTATGTCATGTCTATGTCTGTGTAAAAAATAAAAACTTTAAAAAAATACAACAACTATAAATTATTGACAGGCTATAGTAGCAGATTTCATGGCTATATAAAGCACAGAATTTCTCTGAGTCTCTCCACTTTCACAGGTTCTCCTTTTTGTAAGAATTACTGAAAGTATTTTAATATACCTTGGAACACTTCAGAACTTATTAACTTCAGCCTGGTGCATGGATGAGAGTATTTTGACTGGGCTTTTTTAAAAGGGGGAGGGAAAGGTCCATTTTCCCCAAGTGCTTTGAAAGGATCACTAAATGAAGTGGTGTAAATCAAAGCCTGTATATAATTGGATATGAAAGGATGGGTGGCCTCTCCTAGAGATTTCATGTAGAGATTAAACAGCATTACTTACTGATGGTTATTTGGGCAGATGTAGCTGCAAGAATGCCAATCCCAACAACAAAGCATGGTGGTGGTAGCATCACGCTGTGGGGGTGTTCCTCAGCTGCAGGGACTGGGAGAAGGGTCAGGGTTGAGGGAAAGCTGAATGGAGCAAAGCACAGGGATATCCTCAATGAAAGCCTGTTCCACAGCACTCAGGACAGCCAAGACAGCATAGCAGTGGCTTAGGGACAACTCTGTGAATGTCCTAGAGGGGCCCAGCCAGAGCTCTGACCTGAACCCTATTGAATATCTCTGGACGAACCCGAAAATGGCTCTCCACCGATGGTCAGCCAACCTGACTAAGCTTGAGAGGATTTGCAAGGAAGATGGGCAGAAAATTTCCCAATACAGGTGTGCAAAAAGCTTATCCCCTCATACCCAAATAGACACAAGGCTGTAATTGCTGAGTTAAGGATCTGAATATTTATGCCAATGTGGTTTTTCAGGTTTCTTTTTTTTAAATAAATTTACAGACATTTTCTAAAATTCTGTTTTCACTTTGTCATATACAGGAATGAGGAAAAAATGAATGTCAACCAGTATAAAAAAATCAGGCTGCAGCAGAACAAAATCAACAGAAGCGAAAGGGGGTCTGAATGCACTGAATGTCTGTTCCTATTGACACGGAAATACACTCCTGTGAATTTATTTATGTAAACAATTACGTGTATTTCTGTCTGCAAAATGACTCAAAAGTGCATTGGCTCAATTTTCTTTAATCTCTTTTTTTTAAAGCCACTAACAGATTAAAGGGTGAGCAAATCCTATGCAAACCTCCCTTTTGCCCCTGAAACTCCTCGCTTGCCAGGAAAGCGACATCTCAATAAAACCACAAGGATTCACATGTTACGTGAAGGGCGAGGGAGCTGGGTGGTTAAGAAACGGGAAAATATATATATCAAGATTTCTTTAAATCTCCTAAATCTGTCGGCAGAAAAATCTCGGGCTGCAGTTTTAAATCATGCAGCAAAAGGATAAAAACGTTTGGGGAGAGAAAGACTGAGCAGCAGTAGCAGCAGCCCGCATGTTTCATTCCTGTCCCTTCGCTGCTTCCAGGCCGTGGAGGAACCCAAAGGGCCCGACTTGCTCCCGGTGTCCAATCCGACCTGCCCTCCACTCACCTCCCTGGAGCCGCTTCGACCCTCCAAGCAGCACAAAAGGGCCCGCCAACGCCATCAGCCTCCCGCGGGTCAGCCCGAAGAGGAAGTACCTCTGTCCTCCTTTCCTCCACTCTAGCAATCTAATGCTCTATCATTACAATTGGTTCCATCTCGGCCTCTCTCCCTCCGGTGTAATGTCAATATTAGCGATGCCGCTGCTGTGCTCTCTTGTTCTCTGCTTTCCAGGCGCGAGTGTTGCTTCATTGTAGAGCGCCATCTAGCGATATAAGGTAGGGATGCCCTCATTGTCACTCCAACTGAGCCAGGGGCTTCTTTTGCCGCCAAGCAAAGCGTCCGTGGGGAGAACACAATGCGTCATCAGGCAGGGACAAAGCGCACCTCCCTTGAGGATCAGTGAAGACTATTCCAGCCAGTTCTTCCTCTTGGGGGGTGCAGGATAACTCCCCAAAACTATATTTGTAACTCAGGGAAGTTTGAAGGGTGATGTTTTCCCCTACTTACCTTCACCAGATTAGACAGGTGCTGCATCATAAAAGTTCATGAAGGTCTTGTTTGTATGTGCAGCCTTAAACAATTGCCAGCTTCATCCCATTGATATAGGACAAAACCTCATCCCATTGAATGAAATACAGGACAAAACCTTGAAGTGCCCACCCACATTGCTTCCAAACTCATCTAGATAGATATCATTTTTTCCTCTGCATTCTTGCAGCTGAAACTGCCCGGATTTCCCTCAATAAGCAACGTGATTTAACATCTACATGAAATCTCTAGGAGAGGCCGTCCATCCTATCCAATTCTATGCAGGTAGTCTTTGATTTACACCACTTCATTTAGTGACCAGGGGTTGGGGATCCCTGACCTAGACAGTGATTTATCCTTTCAAAGCACTTGGGGAAAATTGACCTCTCCCCCTCACCCTTTAAAAAAGCCCAGTCGAAATACCATCATCCATGCACCAGGTTGAAGTTAGTAAGTTCTGAAGTGCTCCAAGGTTTACATTATATTAAAATACTTTCAGAAATCTTTACAGATAGGAGAAGTTACAAAAGTGAAAGTGGAGAGACTCAAAAGCGATTCTTTGTCTTATAATAGCCATGAAGAAAAACTGCAAATTGAAAAAGGAAGTTGGTAACGGAATAACTAGAGGAAGCAGCATTGGCTCAACAGAATATAAACAACAACCGTCCAAAGGACATTTTATTCCAACAACTGAAGCCTCTCTGGAGCTCAACCAATCTCCCTCTTCTGCACACCAGTCTCTCTTCCCCAAAATGCTCAAAGGCAGTTATTAGATTATACAATCTGTAAAAGAACTGAAATTGAAAACCTTTGCCGACATGGCTGTTCAGTCACGTGGGCAGAGAGAAACAGGGATGCATCAGAAAGGGAATCTGGGCAGGTAAGAGAGGCAGATTCAGGTGCTGCATCTCCAAGGAAGCTCAGTTGGACGCCTCTCTGGTCTCCGTAACCCTCGAGATGCCACCGGCCTCCTCCTAGCAGGGTTCACGCCCAGCCACGATCCTTCTGAACCCAGATCCTCTTCCTCCCCTCCTGGGAGGCGGATCCTCCCCAGCAGCCACAGGGGAACGTGGGAACAATGGTGCCCAACACCAGGCAGCCTCACCCTGGGAGCCGGGCTGCACCAAATGATGGGCTGTAGGGAAGGAGGGCGGGGGGCTTGGAGGGAGGATTTTAAGAGGATCCGAGACCCGTTCGCGCAACCGAGGAGGAGAAGCGGCGGCGCAGCGGTTCTCACGGAGCAGAAAACCTTGCGAGCAAAGGCGGGGACTCGGAAGGGGAGGGGGCACAACTGGGGAAACCCCACCTCGCTCTCCTCTTCCTCCCCCCAGGAATCCCTCCTCCCTGCCCGCACCTGGGGATTCCCCCTCCTCTTCCTCCCCCCTCCTGGTCGTCTCCTCCCCCTCTGGCAGCGGCCTTGCCCACCTGGTGCCCCTTGAGCGGCTCTTCCCACGAGGGAATCTCTGCAAGACTTGATGTAAGAGATGTCGGCAGACCAGGAAGGAGGGCAAGGAGGGCTCGGGATTGGCTCCCACCCCACTTTTCCCCCTTTCCTGCCTCCTTTCCAGGCGCAAAAGCCTTTAACCCCTTCGCTGAAGCCAATAAGGGGAAGGGGCCACTAGGCCGAGGCCGACCAATGCCAAAGTCTGCAGCAAGCCCGTTTGTGGATTAGCTCCCTTACAAAGAAATCCGAAAGGCCCATTGAAATAAACCTTTTGCTTGCTTATTCACAAGAAAGAAACCCACCCCCTGCTAGAGCAGGAGACCTTATATCATTTCAGACAAGTGACTGTCCAGTGTCTTCTTAAAACCCTCCTGGGGCTGCAGGCGGCCTTCCAGGCCCAAAACAGGACCTCCGGAGTGCGCCAGGAGACCATTCTTGACTCAGATCAACTATTCAAAAACACAGTCAAGAGAAATATACGGCTCTCTATTTTTATAAGTGTATAAAACCATGTGTGTGGAAGTGTGGTCTCATGTCACATCCACCACGGCCATATCCACTGCCTGCCACCCCATGGCTCTCCGAGGTCAAACAACCCTGATGCGGCCTTCAATGAAATGAAACCTATGCTCTAGAAGTTGTGGGTGCTCCCTCAGTGGAGGTTTTCAAGAGTAGATTGGACAGCCGATTGTCTGGAACGGTACAGGGCCGTGTCGCTCCAGACCCGAATGTGGGTCTTTCATCTTTCTGTTGTGGGTCCCTGTCGCAGCAGTGGGATGATTGTCACCCTGTCATAGCGGTGACAGTGGCCAGAGCCTAGTTGCAGAAGCAAAGCACCCGTGCACTTGCCTTTGTGGGTCTTCATCACAAACATTTGCTGCTGCTACTTTTCGCGCCTTATGCAGCAGTGAAATTTATCACGCTTCACAATGGGGGGAGGCGGGTCCCCTTTTCCTGGAGCCCATTACAACAATGCGGAGCCACAATGCGACCCTTCCCTATTATGCTTGCTCTCGCCTCCTGGATGTCAGTTGCTTTTCCTGCACTTTTCCTGCAGAGCTGCTGGTGTAGTGATGCTCCAACTCCCCGCCGGCCATCTGATCTTTGGCGTGTTGATCCTTTGCTTGTTGGCCTCTGGATTCCCACCACCCAACACCAGTTCAAGGGTTCCTTCCACCCTCCTCCCTGGCGGGAAGAGAAGAGGAGGAGATAAAAGAGGGAAGTGAGAGCGAGAGGGGGAAAGAGAGAGGGACGGAAAGAGACAGACAGAGAAGGGGAGAGACATAGACACAGAGATAGAGAGGAGGAGAGAGAGAGACATAGAAATACAGGGGTGGGGGAAAGGGAGTTGTCAAAAAGGTTTTGTGGTTCCCAGTGTTTTTTAAAAACCCTTCTCTGCCCTAATGAACGGCTAGGTAGCATGGCTAGGGGGTCTTGTGACTTGGTGGGAGTGACATTGAGTCAGCCACACCCACCCAGCTTTTGTGACTCCTAGTGTTTTCTGTGGGAAATGGGTCCAAGTGGCTCTTGGGGCGATCAAAGGGTTGAGGTAGAGGAAGCCTTGGGAATGCAAGCCTGGGCCTTGTCTATGCCTCCAACCCTGAGGTGTTCCGCTTAATAACTCACACATTCATTGAATAGCCTTACCAGGCAAAGAGGGGGTGGGCGTACTTAAGCAAAGCAGTTCCTTTTAATGTGATTGCAACATAAAAGCATAATTGATAGGCCCCGTTACACTTGTATCTCAAGGACTACTTGTATGTACAAAATGAGTGAAATACTTCTGGAAATATGATCGGAACTGAAAAGCGCGAAGGAAATGATGAAAGAAAGCTTGGAACTATGGAGTATTATTCTACAAAAACTGGAAATGGCGGAGCCAGAGGGGGAGGAGTTAAGCAAAGAAGAAATCAGCCTTAAAGAACAAGTGGAGCAACAAATGTTGACAGGATAAAAAAGGAGTTAAAATTAAAATATTAAGACTGGATATGATAAAGGGGGAATTGCTTGGAAGGTTAAACAAAGGAAGACGAAACAGCGGAAGCGGGAATTGCATTGAAAAGATCAGAAGAGGGAGGGGGACAAAGCAAATAGCTTAGAGTTGGAAATTAAGGAAATAATAGGGAAAAGAAGGGAAAGGAAGGAAAGGACCGAAAAATGATAGAAAAAGAGAAAACAAGCAAAAATGATAAGAAATTATAGAGTCAGGATTTAGAGACGATGGGTAGTAGGTGATTAGGAAAAGAGATTCCGTATAGAAATGTATTGTGGTATTTAAGAATATAGACATAAAGATGGAATATACTAGAATTGACATTATACTAAGAATTATTTTTAAACTAGATTTAAATTTAATCTGAAATAGATATGGAAATGTGATGCGTTGCGGGTCCCACTGCTGGGATGAATTAGTCAGCTGACGACCTGCACCTGGGCAGACTGTCCGGGCGGGCTCCTCTTGATGGCAAAGATGACAGCGACACAAAGGTTTCTTTTGGTGAGAGGAAGCCCAGATAGTACTACGCACCTCTCTTTTATTGTGCAGCAAGCGGGGGGTTATGTTACACACGAGGAAGTTAGACAGTAATAGGGAATATTGCCATATATGGCTACACCTTATGCTATAGCCAACTCACGTTTTACACGTTACTGTTCCAATAGTGTCGCCCTATCTGTGTACGTAACTTCCTACTGATGTGTCATGATATCGCAACAGAAATGAGAATTTATTAAAAGAATATTAATATTTAATAATGTGATGAATAAAGTAAAAAGGGAGTATGAGATTTGAAATGGATAAATTACTAGTAGCCTTTAAAAATTATTGAATAGATTAAAATAGAAAAATTTATTAAGTAAATTGTTTTGGAATAAATGTATGACTTAGAATATAATAAAGGGAATACCATGTGGAATCTGATATTAGATATATATATATATATATCTCCTAATTTATACTAGTTAAGGGACTATTGTTAATATAGAATGTTAATTAAAAATGGCTATATTGTTATAAGTTTTTATGGGATTAAGGGAGTAAATGGGGAAAATGCATAAGGCAAAGGGTTCGCAAGCTCAAATTGACAATGAAAGAGGAAAACTTTTGAATGAAAAAATAATAGTGCAGGTGAAACTCAAAAAGTTAGAATATCGTGCAAAAGTTCATTTGTTTCAGTAATGCAACTTAAAAGGTGAAACTAATATATGAGATAGACTCATTACATGCAAAGCAAGATAGTTCAAGCCATGATTTGTCTTGATTATGGTTTAAAGCTCATGAAAACCCCAAATCCACAATCTCAGAAAATTAGAATATTGTGAAAAGGTTCAATATTCTAGGCTCAAAGTGTCTCACTCTAATCAGCTAATTAAGCCATAACTCCTGCAAAGGGTTTCTGAGCCTTTAAATAGTCTCTCAGTCTGGTTCAAGTAGGAATCACAATCATGGGAAAGACTGCTGACCTGACAGTTGTTCAGAAAATCATCACTGACACCCCCCATAAGGAGGTAAAGCCTCAAAAAGTAATTGCAAAAGAAGTTGGATGTTCCCAAAGTGCTGTGTCAACGCACATGAATAGAAAGTTATGTGGAAGGGAAAAGTGTGGAAGAAAAAGGTGCACAAGCAGCAGAGATGACTGCAGCTTGGAGGGGACTGTCAGGAATAGGCCATTCAAAAGTGTTGGGGACTTTCACAAGGAGTGGACTGAGGCTGGAGTCAGTGCATCAAGAGCCACCACACACAGACAGATCCTGGACATGGGCATCAAATGTCGTATTCCTCTTATCAAGCCACTCCTGAACAACAAACAACGTCAGAAGCATCTTACCTGGGCTAAAGAAAAACAGAACTGATCTGTTGCTCAGTGATCCAAAGTCTTATTTTCTGATGAGAGCAACTTTTGCATCTCATTTGGAAACCAAGGACCCAGAGTCTGGAGGAAGAATGGAGAGGCGCACACTGCAAGATGCTTGAAGTCCAGTGTGAAGTTTCCACAGTCTGTGTTGATTTGGAGAGCCATGTCATCTGCTGGTGTTGGTCCACTGTGCTTCATTAAGTCCAGGGTCAACACAGTCGTCTACCAGGACATTTTGGAGCACTTCATGCTTCCTTCCGCCGACGAGCTTTATGGGGATGCTGACTTCATTTTCCAGCAGGACTTGGCACCTGCCCAAAAGCACCAAAACCTGATTCAATGACCGTGGGATTACTGTACTTGATTGGCCAGCAAACTCACCTGACCTGAACCCCATAGAGAATCTATGGGGCATTGCCAAGAGAAAGATGAGAGACATGAGAGCGAATAATGCAGAAGAGCTGAAGGCCACTATTGAAGCATCCTTGTCTTCCATAACACCTCAGCAGTGCCACAGGCTGATAGCTTCCATGTCACGCCACGTTGAGGCAGTAATTTCTGCAAAAGGGGCCCAAACCAAGTACTGAGTACATATGCATGCTTATACTTTTCAGAGGTCCTATAGTATTCTGTGTACAATCCTTGTTTTATTGATTGCATGTAATATTCTAATTTTCTGAGATTGTGGATTTGGGGTTTTCATGAGCTGTAAGCCATAATCATCACAATTATGACAAATCATGGCTTGAACTATCTTGCCTTGCATGTAATGAGTCTATCTCATATATTAGTTTCATCTTTTAAGTTGCATTGCTGAAATAAATGAACTTTTGTACAATATTCTAATTTTTCAAGTTTCATCGGTATGTGATAAAATTTGCAAATGTGACGGATGTAAGAAAATGTGTGAAAATGTGAAATATACAAAGTGGATAAGAATAGGGATATTGTTAAACAAGACATGAGAATATTTAAAGAAAAATGAAAAAGCTATAATGCAAAATTAAATTGCATAAAATAAGAATAATGAATATAGAAACTGAATAAGAATATTGATAATATTGTTAAACAATATATGAGAATATTTGAAGAAAATTGAATAAGCAATAATACGATATGAATTTGGATATGAAAGTTGAGTATGTAATCATCGTCACGTTTATATTGAAATGTTAAAACCTGGAACCACATTGTTCACCTAATGAGTTTTTTTCAAATATAAAAATAAAAAAATTATTGAAAAAAAAAAAAAGGATTACTTGAATGGCGGTTGGGAAATTCTGGCACTCAAAATCTGGAGCTCACCAAGGTAGAAAATGGAAAGTCCAATTGTGGGAATTCAATAATTAATATAAAAAAACACCACCAGAAAGCCTCTTTGAAGAATTCAATACTCCTGCAAAAAGAAATATCCAGAAAGTTCTGCTGATCATCAGAAACATGTAATTAGGCTTTATCATGGCTGTGAGTCCTCTGGTGTATCACAAGGTTGGAATTTTGACTGAAACTTTTCCCACAATATGGACACTCATTCAGTTTATCTTCTCTGTGAGTCCTCTGGTTTTTAACAAGGTTGGGATTCTGACTGAAGCTTTTCTCACATCAGGACATTCATATCGTTTGTCCTCTGGTGTGTCATTAGCCTGGAATTCTGACTGAAACTTTTGCCACATACTGGACAATCATACAGTTTGTACCATGTGAGCTCTCTGGTGTATCATCAGGTGGGAATTCCTACTGAAAGGTTTCCCACACTTTGGGCACTCATATGGTTTTTCTCCTGTGTGAGTCCTCAGGTGTGTCACCAGGTGGGAATTCTGACTGAAACTTTTCCCACACTCTGGACACTGATATGGTTTCTCTCCTGTATGAATCCTCTGGTGTTTCACAAGATTGGAATTATCACTGAAACGTTTCCCACACTCTGGACACTCATACGGTTTGTCTCCTGTGTGAGTCCTCTGGTGTGTAACCAGTTGGGAATTCTGACTGAAACTTTTCCCACACTCTGGACACTCATACGGTTTGACTCCTGTGTGAGTCCCCTGGTATGTCACCAGCTGGGAATTAAGACTGAAAAATTTCCCACAATCTGCACACTCATACAGTTTTTCTCCTGTGTGAGTACTCTCGTGTGTCACCAGCTGGAAATTATGATTGAAACTTTTCCCACATTCTGGACTTTCATATGTTTTTTCTCCTGTGTGACTCCTCTCGTGTGTCACCAGCTGGAAATTATGATTAAAACTTTTCCCACAATCTGAACATTCATACGGTTTCTCTCCTGTGTGAGTCTTCTGGTGTTGCACAAGACTGGAATTCTGACTGAAACTTTTCCCACAATCTAGACACTCATACGGTCTCTCGCCTGTGTGAGTCCTCTGGTGTGACACCAGCTGGAAATTCCGACTAAAACATTTCCCACAATCTGGACATTCATACGGTTTCTCTCCTGTGTGAATCCTCTGGTGCATCATGAGGTTGGAATTCTGACTGAAACTTTTCCCACAATCTAGACACTCATACGGTTTGTCTCCTGTATGAATCCTATGGTGGGTCACCAGCTGGGAATTCTGACTAAAACATTTTCCACATTCTGGACATTCATACGGTTTGTATCCTGTGTGAATCCTCTGGTGTGTCACAAGGTTGGAATTCTGACTGAAACATTTCCTACACTCTGGACACTCATACGATTTCTCTCCTGTGTGAGTCCTCTGGTGTTGAACAAGGTTGAAATTGTGACTGAAACTTTTGCCACACTCAGGACATTCATACGGCTTGTCTCCTGTGTGAGTCCTCTGGTGTGTTATCAGATTATAAATATAACTGAAACATTTCTCACATTCTGGACATTCATAAGGTTTTTCTCCTGTGTGAGTTCTCTGGTGTGTAATAAGGCTGGAATTCCGACTGAAATTTTTCCCACAATCTCGACATTCATATGGTTTTTCTCCTGTGTGACTCCTCTGGTGTGTAATAAGGCTGGAATTCCGACTGAAGCTTTTTCCACAAACTGGACATTCATACGGTTTTTCTCCTGTGTGAGTCCTCTGGTGTGTTAACAGACTGGAATTATGTCTAAAACTTTTCCCACACTCAGGACATTCATACAGTTTGTCCTGGGAATGAGTCCTCTGGTGTGTCATTAGGTCAGAAGTTTGACTGAAATGTCTGCCCAAATCTGGACAGTAATACATTTTGTAATGTGTGAGTTCTCTGATGTGTCATCAGGTGGGAATTCCTACTGAAATGTTTCCCACATTTTGGGCACTCATTTTGTGGTTTTCTGAAGGAAGTGGAAAATATTTTAATTTCTGGCTGGCTTTGCTTTTTCCCCCCCAATGTTGCTTGTTATTCTCAGTTTTCCAGAGTGCTTTTATTGCCATCCTCTTTGTCTATAAGATTCAAAGAAAAATATAACTTTAATTCTTCATAAAATGGTTGCAGAAGATGTAAAAAAGAGATAAAAGTACACTTTAACAATAAATAAGCAAACATGCTACAATAAGGAATAACTTCTTACATTAGTTATGATTCATTTGACATATTTGGTTCAAATATGCATTCAGTCATTAAATTCTCTTTTTCACTTTGGTGATTTACAAATTCTTAGCAGTGCAAAGGCTTATCATGAACTATATCTGGAAATGCTGGGGATACATTGTACAGATGTAAATATATGCATACAAAGAGAAATACAGATATATATGCCTATAATTATATATACATATACATATATGGAGAATCAACATGTTTTTAGCCTGAAAATTATCCCTTGTTGGCTTTACAGAGAGGGAATGCTATGAAAGCGAAGGTGGGAAGACACAGAGGAATTTTGTGCCTTAAATAGAATTTTGAGAAAACCTGAAAATTGGAAAGGGAAGATGGTAATGGAATAACTAGAGGAAGCAGGACTGGGTCAACAGAATATAAATTAAAAACTCTCCACAGGGCATTTTATTCCAACAACTGAAGCCTCTTTGGAGCTCAACCAACCTGCCCCTTGTGCACATCAGTCTCCCTTCCTCAAAATGCTCTGCAGGCATTTTGGGCAAGACATCCCAAGACTTAACCTCTCACTTAACTCGAAAGGTTTTTATCTTTCTCAATACAGTGCATTCAGAAAGTATTCAGCCACCCTTTACTGTTGTCGATTTTGTTGTGCTGCAGCTAAATTTATAGACATTTCTAAAATTTTGTTTTCACTTTGTGATGTACAGGAATGAGGGAAAAAATGAATGTCAACAAGCGCAAAATCTGGCTGATTTAAAGATATTAAGATTTCTTTAAATCTCTCAAATCTGCCAGCAGAAAAATCTCGGGCTGCAGTTTTAAATCATGCAGCAAAAGGCTAAAAACGTTCGGGGAGAGAAAGACTGAGCAGCAGCAGCAGCAGCTCGCATGTTTCATTCCTGTCCCTTCGCTGCTTCCAGGCCGTGGAGGAACCCAAAGGGCCCGACTTGCTCCCGGATTCTCCTCCGATCTTCCCTCCACTCACCTCCCAGGAGCCGCTTCGACCCTCCAAGCAGCACAAGAGGCTCTGCCGACGCCATCAACCTCCCGCGGGTCAGCCCGAAGAGGAACTACCTCTGTCCTCCTTTCCTCCACTCTAGCAATCTAATACTCTATCGTTTCAATTCGTTCCAGCTCGGCCTCTCTCCCTTCCGGTGTAATGTCAATATTAGCGATGCTGCTGCTGTACTCTCGTTCTCTGCTTTCCAGGCGCGAGTGTTGCTTCTTTGTAAAGTGCCATCTAGCGACATAAGGTGGAAATTCATCCTCGTCCTTTCTCTCACCCTGCCGTGTTCGCAAGAGGCTTTCATGGGTTCCGAGCTTCTTTCGGTGCTATCGAATCCTATTCGGCTCCCACCGAGTAGCGGAATAGCTTTCGTCCATGACAATCTATCCTATACCTTTTCTTTCAGGTCTCCCAAGAGTGCACGCTCATTTTCCCTCTTGCTCGAATTAAAGCAAAGGAAATTTGTCCTAGGAAGCGAATGAGGTGTAATACGCAACCTGAAAGTGATCCTCCCATGGGGGCTGGTGAAGGTTGTTCCAGCCACTTTGACATCTGGGGACATGCAGGATAAGTCTTCAAAACCTGCCTTGGCAAACGATTGAAGCTGTAACAGTGAAGCTGTTGAATGGAAGGCTCTAGCCCTAGTCTGTCCTTTGGGGTCTGGTAGAGACGCCCTCACTGTCACTCCAACACAGCCAGGAGCTTCTTTTGCAGCCAAGCAAAGCATCCATGGGGAGAACACAATGCTTCACCAGAAGGGACAAAGCGCACCTCCTTTGAGGATCAGTGAAGAGTATTCCATCCAGTTCTTCCTCTTGGGGGGGGGGGCAGGATAACTCCCCAAATCTATTATTTGCAACTGAGGGAAGCTTGAAGAGTGATGCTTTCCCCTACTCACCATCACAAGATTAGACAGAGATAAAAGTCTTGTTTGTATGTGCAGCCTTAAACAATTGCCAGCTTCATCCCATTGATAAAAGAATGAAATACAGGACAAAACCCTGAAGTGCCCACCCACATTGCTTCCAAACTCCTCTAAATAGAAGATATTATTTTTCCCTCTGCATTCTTGCAGCTGCATCTGCCCAAATAACCATCAGTAAGCAATGTGGTTTAATCTCTACATGAAATCTCTAGGAGAGGCCACCCATCCTTTCATATCCAATTATATACAGGTAGCCTTTGATTTACACCACTTCATTTAGTGACCAGGGGGTGGGGATCCCTGATCTAGACAGTGATCTATCCTTTCAAAGCACTTGGGGAAAATTGACCTCTCTCTCCCCTTTAAAAAAGCCCAGTCAAAATACCATCATCCATGCACCAGGTTGAAGTTAATAAGTTCTGAAGTGCTCCAAGGTATACATTATATTAAAATACACTCAGAAATCCTTACAAAAATGAGAAGTTATGAAAGCGAAAGTGGAAAGACTCAAAAGAAATTCTGTGCCTTAATAGCCATGAAGAAAAACTGTAAATTTGGAAAGGAAGTTTGTAACGGAATAACTAGAGGGAAGCAGCATTGGCTCAAAAGAATATAAACAAAAACCGTCCAAAGGACATTTTATTCCGACAACTGAAGCCTCTCTGGAGCTCTCCCTCTTCTGCACACCAGTCTCTCTTCCCCAAAATGCTCAAAGGCAGTTATTAGAGCTCCCAGGTCTGCCCCTTGATCTGAGAATCTTTTCTCTTTCTAGTTATTTCACAGAAGCCTCTTGATCTTTTTGCAAAGCTGTTCGTAAAAAACAGCAGAGAGCTTCTTTTTCACAATAGATTATACAATCCGTAAAAGAACTGAAATTTAAATGCTCTAGAGCTGTGGGTTGCTGACACCCGGCCTACAGGAAAGGCTTTGTTTGCTATACTTTAAATTCTAATAAACCTCTGGCTCCTAAGTGAGATGCTTTATGGTGTGCTCTCTATTCAATTGTTACTAAGTGCAGCTATGCTGAATATTTAGGTTTTTGTCAGCCCTTGAATCATCTTTAATGAAACTTTACAGGGCTGGCATAGTAGAGGATGGGCGAACTGTGGGAAAGGGACAGTAGCAAGAGTGTATAGTCGAAACAACATTCCTTCACATGAGATGGTCATGCTGCTGTCACCTGGAGTGTCTGAAGTTTGGCAGCAGCTGAGGCTGGAGATTGATTGGCTCTGTGATGTATGTGTCACTGGACAGGGCAGGGTGTGAGTTTTAGTGTGGGTGTGGGGAAAACACAGGAATTCAGATTCAGAGTTTCCCCAGTTGTGGCAACATGATCTAATAAATTATTACTTAACTTGGGCGTTGAAAACCTGCAGCTCCAGAGCCGCATGAGGCTCCTTGGGCCCTCCTATGGCTCCCTGTCAGATGATTCCACCACTGGCTGGCCCCGCCCCTCACCCTCCCCTTGCAATCATTCCTCGCTTGAGAAGGGCGATGGCGGCAGATGGATACTCGCTCTGTATTCTAGGGTAGGAGTGAAGCGCCCCTCTACTAGCCTGTTTTTCTCACCCTTGGTGCTGCGCGCACCTTGGCCGCTTGGGGAGACGCGGGACTTTTCTCCGCCCCGAGACACTGACTGGGCCGGCTGCAGCTGTTGCTCTGTGTTGTAATGGACCCCAGGAGGAAGAGGAGGGGATGCTTTCACTCCCATTGTGAAGCAGTGAGCAGGCCATGGATGTGGCAAGAGCAGCGGCGTCAGCCAGCGTCCCAGTTGGGTGTCTCCCCATATTCCTCCAGCCCAGCTGAGCCTTATCATCCCACCAGCACTGAGGAAAGATTGTGGAGGAGAAAAGGCGACAGGAGGACTGCAAAGAACAGAGGGGCAAAGAATGGGGGCTGGGGGGAAAAGTTCCCTCTCTGTCAAGCACCAGGGAAATCAGAAGATCCAGATTGTTCAAATGGGTATAAAGATTAAAGCAATTTGGAAGTAGATAAAGAGTCAAAAGAAATTCAAGGTGGGCCGGAAGTGGGATCTCTTGTGGGCATGAAGCAGTGGCGGCATTCAAAAACTTTTACTACTGGTTCGGTGGGCACAGCTGGGTGGGCGTGGCCATGTGACTGGCTGGGCATGGGCTTTTTTTTTTGCAGCCCCGCCCATTTTTGGGAGCTTCCTAGCCTCAGAGACGCCTGGGGGGCGTTTTTGCTCCCCTAAGGCTCCTCTGGGGCTCAGGAAAAGGAACAGAGCATGGGAGGGCATGCAGCACCCCTCCAAGCTCCGTTTTGGGAGCTTCCTAGCCTCAGAGAAGCCTCGGGGGCATTTGTGCTCCCCTAAGGCTCCTCTGGCGCTCTGGAAGGCAAAAAATGGAGTGGGGGCTGAGCTCCTCCCTCCATTTTTTGCCTTCCTGGGCCTCAGCAAGGGAAATCCCAGCACAGCTGATCTTATCTACAGCTGATTATCGGGAGGGGAAAAAAAGAGACTTTAGGCAAATGTCAGGCAGGCCGGCGGGGTGAACGAGTATCGGGTGGGAGGCCGATTGGGTGCGGGGCATGGCCAGCCAGAACTTACTACCAGTTCAGCGACCCACGCCAAATTCTTGCTACCGGTTCGCCCGATCTGTTGCGAACCGGCTGAATACCACGACTCGCATGAAGAGACTCAGGACTGATGGCATGTTTCATCCCTCCCTCGGCCTCAGCCTGGTATCTCCTACACCGGAGGTCTGCAACCTTAAATACTCAAAGAACTATTTGGACCCATTCCCCACAGAAAATAAAACACTGGGAGCCACAAAATCTGAGTGGACATGGCCAACTCGACGTCACTCACTCCCACCCAGTCACATGACATACACACTCCAGCCACGCCTACTCATGTTTTGTGGCTCTTGGTGTTTTCTATGGGAAACAGGTCTCTCCCTCTCTGCTGTCTTTCTCCCTCTCCCTCCCTCCCTCCCTCCCTCTGATCTCTCCCTCCCTCATTTCTCTGTCATCTCTTTCTCTGTCTCTTTCTCCCTCTTTTTTTTTGGCAGGCAGAGTACAGGACAAATGCTTTCACTGTGCTGTGCAAGGTGAGAGCAGCAACCAGGCCATAGAAGAGCTATTGGGTCATCCCCCCACCCCACATGAAAAGCAAAGCCTGCCTGGCTTCTCCTAGAAGCCCCCACTGCCTGCTCCTTTTCCCCTACTCAATCCCTCTTCGGATCAGAGGAGCACACACTGGAAATCTGTGTTGGGGTGATGTCAGAGCACGGCTTTTGACTCTCCGGTGCTCGGCAGCCCTATTGCCTCTGCTGCCCTCCTCCACGGCCCCAGCCATCGCTGCCCCATTTCCTCAAAGGTGTGGCACATTTCAAAGGCTGTAGCTCACATCTGGGAGGTGCCAAAGAGTGTCCCGCTGTGAAAGCCAGGCCAGGCCACTTTGGTCTCTGGCTAGCCAATGGGGGCGCTTCTGCCGAGCCAGCCTCCTCCCCGCTAGGATTTAGTGCTTGGTGCTTAGCCGGGGGAGGGAGGGACTTCCCCACGCCGCCCCCTTCTTTCTCTTGGCCCAGCCGACTAGGGAGGGCCCCCACCATTCTCTCCTAGCTCTCTTTGCTGCTGGCAACAGCAAATATACCAGGCAGGATCCTGTTGTGGCTTGAAGGCAAATGCAGGAGTTCTTCGCTCCTGCTCTAAGGCTCCTTCCATTGACCCCACCACGACAGGGCAACAGCTCTTTCATCTTTGTGCCACGACAGGGCCACAGGGAGCCACAGCAGAAGGGTGAAAGCGCCGCAGGTTGTCAACACCTGTATAGGATCTCCTGCTTATGCAATGGATTGGACCACCTAGGTCCATGATAGTGAACCTATGGAACACATGCCACAGGTGGCATGCAGAGGCATTTATGCGGGCACATGAGCCCCAGTCAAATTTACCTGCACTGTGCATGCATGTGCCTCCTAGCTGATTTTCAGACTGTTGGAGGCCATTTTCGCCCTCCTGGGGGCTCAAGGGAAACCTCTAGAGCCTCAGGAGGACGAGAAACTGGCCTTTCGGAAATACCAGAAGTGCCGACATGGGCCCTTTTTCAGCCACCCAAGTCTCCAGAGGCTTCCCTTGAGCCTCCGGGGAGGGCAAAAATGTCCTCCCCCGGGCTGCAGAAGCCTTCTGGAGGCTGAAAACGGGCACTTCCAATATTACCAGAAAGCCCGTTTTTCAGCTTCCCAAGGCTGCAGAGGTTTTTTTCTCAGCCTCCAGGAGGGCAAAAACAGCCTCAAACATGCCGAAAATCAGCTGGGAGGCGCGTACATGCTCACTGCAGGTAAGGGGGCGGGGCGGGGATGTTGTACGTGCATGCATGGGGGGGGGCAGGTTACAATTTTCAGCAACAAAAGCAGTGTCCTCGGTCATTTCTTACTCTATTCAGATTATCAGATATTTGTGAAATTGCCTTTCTGTATGTCATTGCATCACTGAATGACTCATCTGTTTTCCAATGACTGGAGTGGTTTTCATAACAGTTTGAGAACATCATTGATTCATAAACGTCAAATAGTGAATAAATGAACTGTTGTAACTTGAGGACTACCTGCAGATATTTTCTAAGCTGCCTCTCACAGAATCACAGCACCAAAGGGTTGGAAGGGACATTGGAGGTCTTCTAATCTAACACCCTGCTGAAGGTCAAATGATCGTCCGGTCTATTGTTGAAAACCTCCAGTAACAGAGCACCTACAAGCCCAGGAGGCAAGCTATTCCATGGATTAATTGCTCTCAGAAAATTTCTCCTTATTTCTTGTCCTGTTCTTTGGTGCCATAAAGAATAAGTCAATTCCCTCTTTGTGACTGACAATTACTGGAAGACAGTTGTCATGTTCCGTGCCCCGCAATCCTTCTCTTCGATAACCTAGACACACCTAGGTCCTTCAACCCTTTGCCATATAATTTTATTATTAAAACTTATTGAGTGCAGATCTCAGAGTTTGAAGCAACGCTGAACATCTTGCCTTGCCCTAATTTTCATAGCAACACTAACAATACCCATCTTTTTCTTGTCAAAAGCTATTGAGAGTTCTTACATAATACATTTTTAAAAACGAAACAGTTTTTTCTCAAATCACCACCACCAAGGGGGATGCAACAAATACATCAATGTTATGGTGCTGTTGTCACCATAATGAATTCCAGGAACAATGAATATGACGGTTGCTTCCAAAACAGCCATGCGGCCCAGGAATGCATGTCTGCCCTCTTTCCCCAAAATGAGGTTCAGTGATCTTCAAAAGGTAAGGAAGAGGAGGCTCTGAGGCCTGCTGGAATGGGAGTCATGTCTAAGGATTTCAGGGACCTAGTGGGAATGGGAAAAACCCTGTGGGGATCTGGGAGTGGGGGAGAGAAAAGACTGTGTGGACCCTGTGAAAAAGGGAAAGAACTGGGCGATCGAAGGGTTGAGGTACAGGAGGCCTTGGGAATGCAAATCTGGGCCTTTGCCTCCAAACCTGAGGTAATAAGTGTTCTGCGTAATAACTCACATATTCATTAAATTGCTTTACCAGGGAGAGAGTGGGTGGAGGTACTTAAGCAAAGCAGTCCCATTTAACGGTGATTGCAACATAAAAGCATCATTGATAGGCCCCGTTGCACTTGTATCTCAATGACTATGTGTATGGTGGTTAGGAAATTCTGGCACTCAAAATCTGGAGGACACCAAGAGAGAAGATAGAAATTCCAATTGTGGGAATTCCATAATATAAAAAAAAACACCACCCAAAAGCCTTTTTGAAGAATTCCACACTTCTGCAAAAGGAAGTATCCAGATAGTTTGGCTGATCACCAGAAACAGGTAGTTAACCTTTACCAAGGTTATGAGTCCTCTGGTGTGTCACCAGATGCAAATCCTTATTGAAACTTTTCCCACATTCTAAACACTCATATGGTTTCTCTCCTGTGTGTCCTCTGGTGTGTTATCAGACTGGAAATTTGACTGAAACTATTCCCACACTCTGGACAATCATGTGGTTTCTCTCCTTTGTGACTCCTCTGATGTGTCATGAGGATGCACTTCTGATTGAAACTTTTCCCACACTCTGGACAATCATGTGGTTTCTCTCCTGTGTGAGTCCTCTGATGTGTCACGAGGATGCAATTCTAATTGAAACTATTCCCACACTCTGGATACTCATTCAGTTTCTTTCCTGTGAGTTCTCTGATGTATCACAAGGGTGGAATTATGACTGAAACTTTTCCCACAATCTGGACACACATATGGTTTCTCTCCTGTATGAGTCCTCTGGTGTGTCACCAGGTTGGAATCCTTATTGAATCTTTTCCCACACTCTGGACACTCATACGGTTTTTCTCCTGTGTGAGTCCTCTTGTGTGTTATCAGACTGGAAATTTGACTGAAACTTTTCCCACACTCTGGACACTCATATGGTTTCTCTCCTGTGTGAGTCCTCTGGTGTGTCATGAGGCCGCAATTCTGACTGAAACTTTTCCCACAATCTGGACACACATACGGTTTCTCTCCTGTGTGAGTCCTCTGGTGTGTCACCAGGGTAGAATTATGCCTGAAACTTTTCCCACACTCTGGACATTCATATGGTTTGTCCTGGGAATGAGTCCTCTGGTGTACAACTAGGGTGGAATTCTCACTGAAACTTTTCCCACACTCTGGACATTCATATGGTTTTTCTCCCGTGTGAGTCCTCTGGTGTACCACAAGGTTGGAAATCTGACTGAAACTTTTCTCACACTCTGGACATTCATACAATTTATCCTGTGAATGAGTCCTCTGGTGTGTCAACAGGGTGGAATTTTGACTGAAACTTTTCCCACACTCTGGGCACTGATACGGTTTTTCTCCTGTGTGAACTCTCTGGTGTGACACCCGACTGGAATTTTTACTGAAACATTTCCCACACTCTGGACATTCGTACGGTTTTTCTCCCGTGTGAATCCTCTGGTGTGTTACTAGACTGGAATTATGATTGAAACTTTTCCCACACTCAGGACATTCATACGGTTTTTCTCCCGTGTGAATCCTCTGATGTGTTACTAGACTGGAATTATGACTGAAACTTTTCCCACACTCAGGACATTCATACGGTTTTTCTCCCGTGTGACTCCTCTGGTGTGTTACTAGACTGGAATTATGACTGAAACTTTTCCCACACACAGGACATTCATATGACTTCTCTAGGATATGTGTCCTGCGGTGTGTCACCAAGCCGGATTTCTGACTGAAACTTTCCCCACACTTTGGACATTCATATGGTTTCTCTCCTGTGTGAGTCCTGTGATGTGTCATGGGGATGGAATTCTTACTGAACCCTTTCCCACACTCTGGACACTCATATGGTTTCTGTCCTGTGTGAGTCTTCTGATGTGTCACAAGGCTGGTGATATTCTTGAGGTGAAATTTATATTTACTGGAGCTCTTAATTTTCTCTCCTTGTCTCTCAACTGCTGGGAAAAGATAAGAATTTTGTGGTTTTCTGAAGGAAATGGAAAATATTTTGATTTCTGGCTGGCTTTTTTTTTCCAGTGTTGCTTGTTATTCTCAATTTTCCAGAGTGCTCTTATTGCCATCCTCTTTGTCTGTAAGATTCAAAGAAACATGTAACTTTAATTCTTTATGAAATAGTTGCTGAAGATGAGAAAAAGAGGGAAAAAGTATACATTACAAAAAATAAGCAAACATGCCACAATAAGGAATAACCTCTTACATTAGTTATGATTCATTTGACACATTTTTGTCCAGGTTCAAATATGCATTCCGTCATGAAATTCCCTTTTTCACTTTGATGATTCACAAATTCTTAGCTGTGCAAAGGCTTATCATGAACTATATCTAGAAATGCTGGGGATACATTGTACAGATGTAAATATATGCATACAAAGAGAAATACAGATATACATGCCTATCTGTATGTATGTGGAAAATGCATGTGTTTTAGCCTGAAAATTATCCCAAAATGATCCCAGTTGAACCTTCTGAGCTAATTGTAGAGATTGTGGGTTTTTACCTGATGAAATCATACGTAAAACCTCTGCAAGATTTCATATAAAGTTTTGCCCATGGAAGTCCTCAGCTCCAAGTAAGGGCAGAATATATTTTTCACAACCACTCTGGTGACATCCTAATTGAAGTAGTGCTCACTTACTGACTGCAATTGGGACTAGCATCTGTGTTAGTAAGCAGCCCTATCGTTAAGCATTATGTCATACAACAATGCCAAATTACACACCATGCTAGTTGGCTTTACAGAAAGGGAATGCTATGAAAGCGAAGGTGGAAAGACACAGAGAAATTCTGTGCCTTAAATAGACAGAATTTTGAAAAAACCTGAAAATTGGAAAGGGAAGATGGTGATGGAATAACTAGAGGAAGCAGGACTGGGTCAACAGAATATAAACAAAAACTCTCCACAGGGCATTTTATTCCAACAATGGAAGCCTCTTTGGAGCTCAACCAACCTGGCTCTTGTGCACATCAGTCTTCCTTCCTCAAAATGCTCTGCTGATCGCCTGGTCAAACTGAGCAATTGGGGTAGAAGGCCTAAGATGGTCACTCGACAGAGTTCCAGAAGGACAACCATCATTGCAGCCCTCCACCCTTCTGGGCATTTTGGCAGAGTGACTAGACAGAAGCCTCTCCTCAGTGCACAACACATGGGAGCCTGCTTGGAGTTTGCAAAAAAGCACCTGAAGAACTCTGTGAGGAACAAGATTCTCCGGTCTGATGAAATGAACCTGTCACTTCTAAATGATATGTATGGAGAAACCCAGGCATTGCTCATCATCTGCCCAATGTCATCCCAACAGCGAAGCATGGTGGTGCCAGCATCACAGTGTGCGGGTGTTTCTCAGCCTGTCCTGACATGAACCCTATTGAATATCTCTGGAGGAACCCGAAAATGGCTCTCCACCGATGGTCGCAGCCAACCTGACTGACCTTGAAAGGATTTACATGGAAGATCGGCAGAAAATCCCCAGATCCAGGAGCACAAAGCTTATCCTCTCATACCCCAAAAGACACGAGCCTGTAATTGCTGAGTGAAGGATCTGAATATTTATGCCAATGCGGTTTTTCAGCGTTTTTTAAAAAATTTTAAGACAGTTGCAGACATTTTCTAAAATTCTGTATTCACTTTGTCATGTACAGGAATGAGGAAAAATGAATGTCAACAAGTGAAAAATCAGAAAAATCTCGGGCTGCAGTTTTAAATCATGCAGCAAAAGGATAAAAACGTTTGGCGAGAGAAAGACTGAGCAGCAGCAGCAGCCCGCATGTTTCACTCCTGTCCCTTCGCTGCTTCCAGGCCGTGGAGGAACCCAAAGGGCCCGACTTGCTCCCGGCTTCTCCTCCGATCTTCCCTCCACTCACCTCCCAGGAGCCGCTTCGACCCTCCAAGCAGCATAAGAGGCTCCGCCAACGCCATCAGCCTCCCGCGGGTCAGCCCGAAGAGGAAGTACCTCTGTCCTCCTTTCCTCCACTCTAGCAATCTAATACTCTATCGTTTCAATTCGTTCCAGCTCGGTCTCTCTCCCTTCCGGTGTAAAGTCAATATTAGCGATGCCGCTGCTGTGCTCTCGTTCTCTGCTTTCTAGGCGCGAGTGTTGTTTCTTTGTAGAGCGCCATCTAGCGACATAAGATGGAAATTCATCCTCGTCCTTTCTCTCACCCTGCCGTGTTCGCAAGAGGCTTTCATGGGTTCCGTCCTTCTTTCGGTGCTATCGAATCTTATTCGGCTCCCACCGAGCAGAGGAATAGCTTTCGTCCATGACAATCTATCCTATACATTTTCTTTCAGGTCTCTCAAGAGTGCACGCTCATTTTCCCTCTTGCTCGAATTAAAGCAAAGTGTCCTAGGCGGGGAATGAGGTATAATACGCAACCTGAAAGTGATCCTCCCATGGGGGCTGGTGAAGAGTGTTCTGTTATGTTGTCGTTGGGATGACACACGAGGCAGACACGGAGCTGAAGGTTAACATCAATTTATTGAAGCATATCAAGTAGCCGCGGCTGTCCTGGCTGGGCAGGCAGCCCGGCGGGTGAGAGCTGCTCCGGTTGGGCAGGCAGCCCGGAGGGCGAGAGCTGCCCTGGCTGGGCAGGCAGTCCGGAGAGCGAGAGCTGCCCTGGCTGAGCAGGCAGTCCGGAGAGCGAGAGCTGCCCCGGCTGGGCAGGCAGCCCGGAGGGCGAGAGCTCTTGCGAGCGCTGCTCCGTTGGTCCGCTCTCCGCTTGGCTGGCTCTGCCCGACAGCCTGCTTTTATAGCCGACTATCAAACGGAGCCCAACCAATGGGTTTCAAAGACATAACGGCTGTGACACCCACCCCTTCCCTCAAACAGCAGCCCAGGCTGGGGCTGTGGTTGGGAAAACACAGAGAAATTCTGTGCCTTAAATAGACAGAATTTTGAAAAAAACTGAAAATTGGAAAGGGAAGATGGTGATGGAATAACTAGAAGGAAGCAGGACTGGGTCAACAGAATATAAACAAAAACTCTCCACAGGGCATTTTATTCCAACAATTGAAGCCTCTTTGAGCTCAAACCAACCTGGCTCTTGTGCACATCAGTCTTCCTTCCTCAAAATGCTCTGCTGATCGCCTGGTCAAACTGAGCAATTGGGGTAGAAGGCCTAAGATGGTCACTCGGGACAGAGTTCCAGAAGGACAACCATCATTGCAGCCCTCCACCCTTCTGGGCATTTTGGCAGAGTGACTAGACAGAAGCCTCTCCTCAGTGCACAACACATGGAAGCCTGCTTGGAGTTTGCAAAAAGGCATCTGAAGAACTCTGTGAGGAGCAAATTCTCCGGTCTGATGAGATGAACCTGTCACTTCTAAATATTATGTCTGGAGAAACCCAGGCATTGCTCATCATCTGCCCAATGTCATCCCAACAGCGAAGCATGGTGGTGCCAGCATCACAGTGTGCGGGTGTTTCTCAGCCTGTCCTGACATGAACCCTATTGAATATCTCTGGAGGAACCCGAAAATGGCTCTCCACGGATGGTCACAGCCAACCTGACTGATCTTGAAAGGATTTACATGGAAGATCGGCAGAAAATCCCCCGATCCAGGTGCACAAAGCTTATCCTCTCATACCCAAAAAGGCACGAGGCTGTAATTGCTGAGTGAAGGATCTGAATATTTATGCCAATGAGGTTTTTCAGCGTTTTTTAAAAAAATTTAAGACAGTTGCAGACATTTTCTAAAATTCTGTATTCACTTTGTCATGTACAGGAATGAGGAAAAATGAATGTCAACGTGAAAAATCAGAAAAATCTCGGCTGCAGTTTTAAATCATGCAGCAAAAGGATAAAAACGTTTGGCGAGAGAAAAACTGAGCAGCAGCAGCAGCCCGCATGTTTCATTCTTGTGCCTTCGCTGCTTCCAGGCCGTGGAGGAACCCAAAGGGCCCGACTTGCTCCCGGCTTCTCCTCCGACCTGCCCTCCACTCACCTCCCAGGAGCCGCTTCGACCCTCCAAGCAGCACAAGAGGCTCCGCTGATGCCATGATCCTCCCGTGGCTGAGCCGGAAGGGGAACTTCCTCTCTTATCTTCCTCCTCTTCCTCTCTAGCAATCTAATACTCCATAGTTTCAATTCGTTCCAGCTTGGTCTCTCTCCCTCCGGTGTAATGTCAATATTAGCGATGCCGCTGCTGTACTCTTATTCTCTGCATTCTCGGAGCGACAGTTGCTTCTTTGTAGAGCGCCATCTAGCGATATAAGGTAGGGATGCCCTCATTGTCACTCCAACTGAGCCAGGGGCTTCTTTTGCAGCCAAGCAAAGCGTCCGTGGGGAGAACACAATGCGTCATCAGGCAGAGACAAAGCGCACCTCCCTTGAGGATCAGTGAAGACTATTCCAGCCAGTTCTTCCTCTTGGGGGGGGCAGGATAACTCCCCAAAACTATATTTGCAACTGAGGGAAGCTTGAAGAGTGATGTTTTCCCCTACTCACCTTCCCCAGATTAGGCAGGTGCTGCATCATAAAAGTTGATGAAGGTCTTGTTTGTATGTGCAGCCTTAAACAATTGCCAGCTTCATCCCATTGATATAGGACAAAAGCTCATCCCATTGAATGAAATACAGGACAAAACCTTGATGCGCCCACCCACATTGCTTCCAAACTCATCTAGATGGGAGATAATATTTTTCCCTCTGCATTCTTGCAGCTGGAACTGGCCAGATTTCCCTCAGTAGGCAACGTGGTTTAACATCTACATGAAATCTCTAGGAGAGGCCATCCATCCTTTCATATCCAATTCTATACAGGTAGTCTTTGATTTACACCACTTCATTTAGTGACGGGGGTTGGCGATCCCTGATCTAGATAGCGATTTATCTGTTCAAAGCACTTCGGGGAAAATTGATCTCCCCCCACCCTTTAAAAAAGCCCAGTCAAAATACCATCATGCTCCAAGGTTTACATTATATTATAATACGTTCAGAAAACTTTACAGATAGAAGTTACAAAAGTGAAAGTGGAGAGACTCAAAAGCAATTCTTTGTCTTATAATAGCCATGAAGAAAAACTGCAAATTGGAAAAGGAAGTTTGTAACAGAATAACTAGAGGGAAGCAGAATTGGCTCAACAGAATATAAACAAAAACCGTCCAAAGGACATTTTATTCCAACAACTGAAGCCTCTCTGGAGCTCAACCAATCTCCCTCTTCTGCACACCAGTCTCTCTTCCCCAAAATGCTCAAAGGCAGTTATTAGAGCTCCCAGGTCTGCCCCTTGACCTGAGAATCTTTTCTCTTTCTAATTATTTCACAGATGCCTCTTGATCTCTTTGCAAAGCTGTTTGTAAAAAAATCAGTGGAGAACTTCTTTTTCGGAATAGATTATACAATCCCTAAAAGAACTGAAATTTAAATTTAAAACCTGCAAAGAACGTTCTCATTTCTCCAGTGGAAGAAGAAAAGGCGGGGGGGAAGCTGATAAAAAAATCCTTTCTTGATGTAACCTGATTATATTTAATCTTATATCAAATTTGTATAACCCACACATGATACAATGGAGGGAGAAAAGCCAGATGGCCAGACCCATCACCTCTGAGAGGCACTGCCAGGAGATGAGAAGATCGTAAAAATTCCACAGTGAGATGTGTCCTGGGAATCTCTGGAAAAGTTCGTTCTAAAAAGTGGGTGGGGGGAAATTAGGTATTCCCTGGGAAACTGTGAAAAAGATCATTCCTTACAAAAGGGGTGGGGAGGAATTAACATACTGGCTTTTGTTTCTCTAAATACACATCGAGTGTGAGGAGTTCTAAACTCCCTTATGTATCCCTGTATGCCTGAGAGACCTCAGACGCTGCTTTGAACTCCTACATGAATTGTCTCATCTCAATAAAGGATTCCTTTTTGATACTTTTGATATGTTTTCAGAAGTTCATTCTAGTGAATGGGAAAAATTCTGTAGCCTGCCATAAAGCAGTATCACCAATAGAGGTCAGCCTGGAGAGGAAATTTTAAAAAAAATACCTTCATTCTACCGAGGGGACCCTGCAAGAAAGGAATATGGCTGAGTACAGCAAGACCAAGGGGAAGCCAAATGCTGGGGAGAAACATTGACAGCTACCCAGCCAGATACTGACTCGGTGCACCCCATTAAAGATGGCAAAGCTGCCTACGAAAACTCCACAAAGGTCAAAATTGGGAGTGTCCTATCAAATTCTGTACTTGTCAATAGTGGTTCTAGGACCAACTCTTTTCATCCTCTACATAAATGACCTCTGTGATCCTATCAAGAGCAACTGCGTTCTCTTCACTGATGATGTAAAGCTATTCAACACTACAGACAATACTGCTACCCTTCAAAAAGACCTTAACTATGTATCAGAATGGTCATGCAAATGGCAACTAAATAAATGCTCTGTCCTACATATTGGCAAAAAAAAATATCAGAAAATAAAATACAGGCTGAATAGTCATCTTGTTGATGATCCAAACTCTGTCAAGGATCTTAGAGTACTCATCTCAAATTACCTAATTGCTAGAGCCCACTGTAACTACATAGCCAAAAGGGGGTTAAGACTTGTTAACCTGATCTTATGTAGCTTTTTCTCTGGTAATATTACACTAATAACTAGAGAATACAAAACATTTGCTAGACCAATACTTGAATACAGCTCATCAGTCTGGAACCCACATTACGTATCTGATATTAACACAGTTGAGAAAGTCCAGAAATATTTCACAAGAACTCCACTCCTCGACTTGTTGCAGAATTCCTTATGCCACGAGATTCAAAATTCTAGACCTAGAAAATCTAGAACTACGCTGCCTTCGGTCCGATCTAAGTATTGTATATAAAATCATACATTGCAATGTCCTACGTTTCAATGAATACTTCAGCTTCAACCATAACAACGCAAGAGCAAACAATAGATACAAACTCAAGGTTAATTGCACCAAACTTGATTGCAGGAAATACGACTTCAGCAACAGAGTGGTCAATGTCTGGAATACTCTACCTGACTGTGGTTTCTTCCCCGAACCCAAAAACTTTAACCTTGGAGTGTCTACTATTGATCTCACCCCCTTTCCTAAGAGGTCTGTAGAGGTCTGTAGGGGGCGTGCATAAATGCACCAATGTGTCTACCGTACCTGTCCTACTGTTACTTTTATTTTTTTATTTTTCTTATATGTTATCCATGTATTCATAACTATGTTTTAACTTATACCTAATATCTTGTAAGAAATTGACAAAAATAAATAAATAAAATAAAAAAATAGGACGAGGGAGATTTTCAACCACATGTCGCTAGATGGCGCTCTACAAAGAAGCAACTGTCGCTCCGAGAATGCAGAGAATAAGAGTACAGCAGCGGCATCGCTAGTATTGACATTACACCGGAGGGAGAGAGACCAAGCTGGAACGAATTGAAACAATGGAGTATTAGATTGCTAGAGAGGAGGAGGAGGAAGATAAGAGAGGAAGTTCCTCTTCCGGCTCAGCCACGGGAGGATCATGGCGTCAGCGGCGCCTCTTGTGCTGCTTGGAGGGTCGAAGCGGCTCCTGGGAGGTGAGTGGAGGGCAGGTCGGAGGAGAAGCCGGGAGCAAGTCCGGCCCTTTGGCTTCCTCCACGGCCTGGAAGCAGCGAAGGGACAGGAGTGAAAAATGCGGGCTGTTGCTCCTGCTGCTCAGTCTTTCTCTCCCCAAACGTTTTTATCCTTTTGCTGCACGATTTAAAACAGCAGCCCGAGATTTTTCTGACTTTACACTTGTTGACATTCATTTTTCCTCATTCCTGTACATGACAAAGTGAATACAGAATTTTAGAAAATGTCTGTAATTGTATTAATCCCCTGAAAAACGACATTGGCATAAATATTCAGATCCTTCACTCAGCAATTACAGCCTCGTGTCTTTTTGGGTATGAGGGGATAAACTTTGTGCACCTAGATTGGGAGATTTTCTGCCGATCTTCCTTGCAAATCCTCTCATGCTCAGTCAGGTTGGCTGCGACCATCGGTGGAGAGCCATTTTCGGGTTCCTCCAGAGATATTCAATAGGGTTCAAGTCAGAGCTCTGGCTGGGCCCCTCTAGGACATTCACAGAGTTGTCCCTAAGCCACTGCTATGCTGTCTTGGCTGTCCTGAGTGCTGTGGAACAGGTTTTCATTGAGGATATCCCTGTGCTTTGCTCCATTCAGCTTTCCCTCAACCCCGACCAATCTCCCAGTCCCTGCGGCTGAGAAACAACCCCAAAGTGTGATGCTGCCACCACCATACTTTGCTGTTGGGATGACATTGGGCAGGTGATGAGCAATACCTGAGTTTCTCCACACATAATATTTAGAAGTGACAGGTTCATCTCATCAGACCGGAGAATCTTGCTCCTCACAGAGTTCTTCAGGTGCTTTTTTGCAAACTCCAAGCAGGCTTCCATGTGTTGTGCACTGAGGAGAGGCTTCTGTCTGGACTCACTGCCATAATGCCCAGAAGGGTGGAGGGCTGCAGTGATGGTTGTCCTTCTGGAACTCTGTCCCATCACCACACAGGATCTCTGAGGCTCAGTCAGAGTGACCATCTTAGGCCCTTCTAACTCAATTGCTCAGTTCGATCAGGCGACCAGCTCTTGGAAAAGTCCTGGTTGTGCCAAACATTTTCCATTGGAGAATTATGGAGGCCACTTGTCCCTTAGGAAACTTCAGTGGAGCAGAAATTTTTACTGTAGACTTCCCCAGATCTGTGCCTCCCAATAATGCTGTCTCTGACCTCTGCAGGCAGTTCCTTTAACCTCACAGCTACTGATCTGCTACAGTATGCATTGACAGCTATGAGGCCTTCTGTGGATAGGGGTGTGCCTTTACAAATCATGTTTAATCAAGTTAATTTACCACAGGTAGATGCCAATCAAGGTGTGAAACCATGTCAACAATCAAGGGAAATGGGAAGTACCTGAACTAAATTTCAAGTGCTGTTGCAAAGGGTCTGAATATTTATGCCAATGTGATATTTCAGTTTTTTTTCTTTTTATTAAATTTACAGACTGTAGATTAAGGAGGGGAAAAATGAAGTTAAACAACTGTAGAATCAAGTTCCCTTTCAGTTTTTTTCAAAATTCTGTCTATTTAAGGCACAGAATTTCTCTGTGTCTGTCCACCTTCGCTTTCGTAGCATTTCCTTTCTGTAAAGCCAACAAGCATGGTATGTAAGTTGGCATTGTCAAATGACCTAATGCTTAACAATTGGACTGCTTACTAACACAGATGCTACTCCCAATTGCAGTCAGTAAGTGAGCACTACTTCAATTAGGATGTCACCAGAGTGGTTGTGAAAAATATATTCTGCCGTTACTTGGAGCTGAGGACTTCCATGGGCAAAACTGTACATGAAATCTTGCAGAGCGTTTATGTATCATTTCATCAGGTAAAAACCCACAACTTCTACAATTAGCTCAGAAAGTTCAACTGGGATCATTTTAGGATAATTTTCAGGCTAAAACACATGCATTTTCTACATACATATAGATAAGCATATATATCTGTATTTCTCTTTGTATGCATATATTTACATCTGTACAATGTATCCCCAGCATTTCCAGATATAGTTCATGATAAGCCTTTGCACAGCTAAGAATTTGTGAATCACCAAAGTGAAAAAGAGAATTTCATGACGGAATGCATATTTGAACCTGGACACAAATGTGTCAAATGAATCATAACTAATGTAAGAGGTTATTCCTTATTGTGGCATGTTTGCTTATTCTTTGTAATGTATACTTTTTTCTTTTTTTCACATCTTCAGCAACTATTTTAAAAAGAATTAGTTACATGTTTCTTTGAATCTTACAGACAAAGAGGATGGCAATAAGAGCACTCTGGAAAATTGAGAATAACAAACAACATTGGAAAAAAAAGCAAAGCCAGCAAGAAATCAAAATATTTTCCATTTCCTTCAGAAAATCATAAAATTCTTCTCTTTTCCCAGCAGTTGAGAGACAAGAAGAGAAAATTAAGAGATTTCAAGCTAGAAAACGTAGAATGTGAGAAACTCAAGAATACGTTACATTAAAGATCAAGGGAGATTATATTTCATTCAGAAAAAGAGGGGTATCTCTGAAAGTCAGCAGGGAGAAAAAGGTCTATTGGATGGCCACATAGGGCAGAGTGTGGTGGAGGCCTGGCCCTGTGAGGAGGAAAACAGGTGGAAATAAAGCACCAGTAAACAAATGATCACACATATATATGACCTCAAGAATATCACCACCTGGTGACACATCAGAGGACTCGCACTGGAGAGAAATTATATGATTGTCCTGACTGTGGCAAAAGTTTCAGTCAGAATACCCACCCGATGACACACCAGAGAACTCACACAGTATAAAATGTATTACTGTTCAGATTGAGGCAAAAGTTTCAGTCAGAATTCTGGCCTAATGACAAATGAGAGGACTCATTCCCAGGACAAACCGTACGAATGTCCTGCGTGTAGGAAAAATTTCAGTCGGAATTCCAGCCTCGTTACACACCAGAGGACTCACACAGGAGAAAAACCGTATGAATGTCCAGATTGTGGGAAAAGTTTCAGTCGGAATTCCAGCCTCATTACACACCAGACGACTCACACAGGAGAAAAAATATATGAATGTCCAGAATGTGGGAAATGTTTCAGTCAGAATTCCAACCTGGTGACACACCAGAAGACTCACACAGGAGACAGGCCGTATGAGTGTCCAGATTGTGGGAAAAGTTTTAGTCAGAATTCCAGCCTTGTGAAACACCAGAGGACTCACACAGGAGAGAAACTTTATGAGTGTCTAGAGTGTGGGAAAAGGTTCAGTCATAATTCCAGCCTCGTTACACACCAGAGGACTCACACAGGAGAGAAACTGTATGAATGTTCAGAATGTGAGAAATGCTTCAGTTATATTTATAGCCTGATAAAACACCAGAAGACTCACACAAGAGACAAACTGTATGAGTGTCCAAAGTGTGGGAAAAGTTTCAATCATAATTTCAAACTTGTTGAACACCAGAGGACTCACACGGGAGAGAAATCATATGTGTGTCCAGAGTGTGGGAAAAGTTTCAGTCGGAATTACAACCTTGTGACACACCAGAGGATTCACACAGGAGACAAACCATATGAATGTCCAGAATGTGGGAAAAGGTTCAGTGAGAATTCCCAGTTGGTGACCCACCAGAGGATTCACACAGGAGACAAACCCTATAAGTGTCCAGATTGTGGGAAAAGCTTCAGTCAGAATTCCAACCTTGTGACACACCAGAGGATTCACACAGGAGACAAACCGTATCAATGTCCAGATTGTGGGAAATGTTTTCGTCGGAATTCCAGCCTTGCTACACACCAGAGGACTCACACAGGAGAAAAACCGTATGAATGTCCAGATTGTGGGAAAAGTTTCAGTCAGAATTCCAGCCTCATTACACACCAGACGACTCACACAGGAGAAAAAATATATGAATGTCCAGAATGTGGGAAATGTTTCAGTCATAATTCCAACCTTTTGAAACACCAGAGAATTCACACAGGAGACAAACCGTATGAGTGTCCAGATTGTGGGAAAAGTTTTGGTCAGAATTCTAACCTCCTGATGCACCAGAGGATTCACACAGGAGAAAAACCATATGTATGTCCAGATTGTGGGAAATGTTTCAGTCGGAATTTCCAGCTGGTGTCACACCAGAGGACTCACACAGGAGAAAAACCATATGAATGTCCAGAGTGTGGGAAAAGTTTCAGTAGGAATTCCAGTCTTGTGAAACACCAGAGGACTCACACAGGAGACAAGCCATATGAATGTCCAGAATGTGGGAAATGTTTCAGTCAGAATTCCAACCTCATGATGCACCAAAGTATTCACACAGGAGAAAAACCGTATGAATGTCCAAATTGTGGCAAATGTTTCAGCTGGAATTTCCAGCTGGTGTCACACCAGAGGACTCACACAAGAGAGAAACCTTATGAGTGTCCACGTTGTGGGAAAAGTTTCACTCAGAATTCCAGCCTTATGCAACACCAGAAGACTCACACAGGAGAGAAACCTTTTGAATGTCCAGAGTGTAGGAAAGATTCAGTGATAATTCCAACCTTGTGAAGCACTAGAGGACTCACACAGGAGACAAACAGTATGAGTGCCCAGAGTGTGGGAAACATTTCAGTAGGAATTCCCACCTGATGACAAAACAGAGAACTCACATGTACAAACTGTATGAGTGTCCAGATTGTGGCAGGAGTTTTAGTCAAAATTCCGGACTAATGACACATTCCCAAAACAAATCATAGAAATGTCGAGATTGTGGGAAAAGTTTCAGTCAAAATCCCAGCCTTTAAAATATCAGAGAGAAACCGTATGAGTCCTCAGAGCAACGGTCTTCAAACTTGGCAAGTTTAATACTTGTAGACTTCAACTCCCAGAATTCCTGAGCTAACATGACTGGAAGAGGAATTCTGGGAGTTGAATTCTACAAGTCTTAAAAGCTGTCAATTTTAAAGACCCCTGCTTCAGAGTGTGGGAAAAGTTTCAGTCAGAATTCCAGCTCGGTGACATACCAGAGGACTCACAGCCATGATAAAGGCTAATTACATTACATTACAAACCAGAGAACTCACATGTACAAATTGTATGGGTGTCCAGATTGTGGCAGAAGTTTTAATCAAAATTCCGGACTAATGATACATTCCCAAGACAAATGGTAGAAATGTCGAGATTGTGTGAAAAGTTTCCGTCAAAATTCCAACCTTTTAACATATCAGAGAAAAGACACACCAGAGGACTCACAGTCATGATAAAAGGTAATTACATGTTTCTGGTGATCTGCAGAACCTTCTGGATATTTCTTTTTGTAGAAATATGGAATTCTTCAAAAAGGCTTTTGGGTGGTCTTTTTTATATTGATTATTGAATTCCCAGAATTGGAGTTTCCATCTTCTGTCTTGGTGTCCTCCAGATTTTGAGTGCCAGAATTTCCCAACCACCATACACGTAGTCCTTGAGATACAAGTGCAGTGGGGCCTATCAATTACGCTTTTATGTTGCAATCACCGTTAAACGGGACTGCTTTACTTAAGTACCCCCACCCCCTCTCTGCCTGGTAAAGCTATTCAATGAATGTGTGAGTTATTAAGCAGAACACCTCAGGGTTGGAGGCATAGACAAGACCTAGGGTTGCATTCCCAAGGCTTCCTCTACCTCAACCCTTTGATCGCCCCAGTCCTTTCCCTTTTCCACGGGGTTCCCACAGGCTTTTCCCCACTCCCACTGGGTTTCTGCAGTCCTTAGACTTCACTCCCATCCCAGCAGGCTTCACAATCTCCTCTTCCTTACCCTTTGAAAATCACTAAGCCTCATTTTGGGGAAAGAGGGCAGAACATTCATTCCTGGGCTGCATGACTGAGTTGTGGAAGCAACCGTCATTTTCATTGTTCCTGGAATTCATTCCTGGGCAATGGAGTGGATTTGTGAAAGCAGCTGCCATTTTGCCACCTGCCTGTGGGCCAAAATAAGTGCAGTTTCTGGCTCATTGACCTTCAGGAAAGAGAGAATTAGTCCAAAACCCCATGAAAAAAAGCAGTGTAAAATTTCACATGTAGAGGCTGTTCTGCCTTGCAGATGGACCCTATGGAGAAGAGCTGTGGGAATATTAAGTTGAAGAGAAAAGGGATTGTGCTTTCGATCACAGCATCTCCAGGTTTATTAGCAACTTCTGCTGGGAACTCATTTTTGTGGAGCTTGTTTCCCTTTGATGGCTGCTGGGTGAGATCAGCACCATAATGCCGATGTATTGGTTGCATCCTCCTTGGTGGTGGTAATGTGAGAAAAAACTACAATTGAAAATGTTTCATTTTTAAAATGTGTTGTGTAAGAACTCTCAATAGCTTTCGACAAGGAAAAAATGGGCATTGTCAGTGTTACTATGAAAATTAGGGCAAGATATGTCTAGATATGTCTAGGCCAGGGGTCTGCAAGCTTAAACACTCAAAGAGCCATTTGGACCCATTTCCCACAGAAAACACTAGGAGTCACAAAAGCTGGGTGGGTGTGGCTGACTCAATGTCACTCCCACCAAGTCACAAGACCCCCTAGCCATGCCTACCTAGCTGTTCATTAGGGCAGAAAAGGGTTGTTAAAAAACACTGGGAACCACAAACCCTTTTTGACTTCCCCCACCCCTGTATTTCTCTATGTCTCTTTCTCCCCCCTCTCTATCTCTGTGTCTATGTCCCTCCCCCCTGTCTCTTTCCCTCCTTCTCTCTTTCCCCCTCTCACTTGCCTCTTTTTATCTCCTCCTCTTCCCCCAGGGAGGAGGGTGGAAGGAACCCTTGAATGGGTGGTGGGAACCCGGAGGCCAACAAGCACAGGATCAGAACGCCGAAGATCAGATGGCCAGCGGGGAGTTGGAGCATCACTACACCAGCAGCTCTGCAGGAAAAGTGCGGGAAAAGCAACTGACATCCAGGAGGCGAGAGCAAGCAGAATGGGGCAGGGTCGCATTGTGGCTCCGCACTGTTGTAATGGGCTCCAGGAAAAGGGGACCCGCCTCCGCCCATTGTGAAGCGTGCTAAATTTCACTGTGCTGCGTAAGGCACAAGAAGTGAAATGTTTGCGATGAAGACCCACAAAGTCAAGTGCAGGGGTGCTTCGCTTCTGCACTAAGGCTCTGGCCACTGCCACTGTCACGACAGGGTGACATCTCTTTCATCCCACTGCCACGAAAGGGACCCGCAACAGAAGGATGAAAGAGACACATTCGGCTCTGGAGCGACACGCGCCCTGTACCATTCCAGACAATCGGCTGTCCAATGTACTCTTGAAAACCTCCACTGTGGGAGCACCCACAACTTCTAGAGCAGGGGTTTCATTTCATTGAGAGCCACATCAGGGTTGTTTGACCTTGGAGCGCCATGGGGTGGCGGGCAGTGGATATAGCCATGGTGGATGTGACATGAGACCACACCTCCACACACATGGTTTTATACACTTATAAAAATAGAGAGCCGTATATTTCTCCGACTGTGTTTTTGAATACTTGATCTGAGTCAAGAATGGTCTCCTGGTGCACTCCGGAGGTCCTGTTTTGGGCCTGGAAGGCCTCCTGCAGCCCCAGGAGGGTTTTAAGAAGACACGGACAGTCACTTGTCTGAAATGATATAAGGTCTCCTGCTCTAGCAGGGGGTTGGATTAGATGACCTCAAAGATCCTTTCCAATTCTGCAATACTACTGTATATTCTAGTAGTTATTTTTCTGCTTCTAAGCCATGGAGGGAACCAAACAGCCTGACTTGTTCCCACCCTCTCCTTGGACCTATTCTTAGCTCACCTTCCAGCTCCCCCTTTCATCCAGGGAAGAGCAGGAGAGATTAGCTGTGAAGATTAGCTGCATGCTGAGCCCTAAAAGTTCATGAAGTTATTACAGAATTAGAGAATAAAAGTTGGGCCGGACCAAGTTTCCAAGCAGGGGCACCATTGGCTGTCCAATCTGCTCTTCAAAACCTCCACGGAGGGAGGACCCACAGAGGCAAGCCATTCCATGGGTGGGTTCCTTTCTTGTGAAGAAGCAAGCAAAAGGTTTATTTCAATGGGCCTTTCGGATTTCTTTTTCTTTTTTTAACAAACTTTATTCAGTTTTTCACATTAAAAACAAAAATCTCTTTTTAGTGGACAACATATTTCTGGGTCATCACCTTTACATACAAGTATGACAGCAATTATACATTGATATATGCATACTTAATTCTATTATCTATTATTTCCATTCCAAATTTTCAGAAAGGAGAGAAACAAACACATTAATTCTAGCCTCTCATTAATCTCATTCGAAACATCTTTTTGTTTCATTTCAATTATTTCAAATATAATCCTTTAGTATTTGTTTTTAAACATAAAGATAAAGAATATGTGTTTGCCTAATAATAATAAAGTTTAATTCTTAATTCTTTCATTAATGTCAATCTAAACATCTTTTTATTTCATTTCAATTATTTCAAATATAATCCTTAATATTTATTTTAAAAATAAAAATAATATATATTTGCCTAATAGTAATAATAATGAAGTTACAATGTCTCTCCTTGCTTTTAATAATCTATATTAAACTTATTAATTTAGCTGGTTCTTTAGTCTGTCATATTCCCTTTCCATTACACATTTTTTATGAATTCTAAATACAAATTTTAACGCACACAGACAAAAAGAAAAAAGAACAAGTATAGGTTTCCCGTTTTACTACTTTGAGTGTGACACCTTAATGATTAGAATATACCTTTATTCCCTCATCTTAATTCCCAATAAACCATTAATCATTACATCTTTTCAATTGGATTCCACAGCATATTCCCCCCCCTTTAATAAGAGTTATCAGTATATTACCCTATTTTCTAAATATTTTTAATTGCAGAAATATTCTTATTACCCCTTGTCACCCTGCAGAATCCCCTTTTTAATTCATCAACCATTATCTCTGAACAATTTCTTTTCAACATTTTACTAGTTCTGTGTTTCTTTCTTTCACATGCCTGTTTCTTGCTGCTTCTCCTCCCCGTCTTTTCCCCATATCTTTTCTCATTCCAGTTTATATCCCTCTCTTTCTTAATATCTTCCTTTCCCCTTTTCTGCTGAGTCTTTCTGCCTTTCCTGACTTCACAGATAGATATTCCTTCTTTTAATTGTAAAGAAACAATTTACTTTCAACATTTTACTATTTGTGTATTTATTTATTTCATATGCCTGTTTCTTACTGCTTCTCCTCCCCCTCTTTTCCCCATATCTTTTCTCATTCCAGTTTATATCCCTCTTTCTCATTCCAGTTTATATCCCTCTTGCTTACTGAGAGATATCTGGCCAGTTCCAGCTGCAAGAATGCAGAGGGAAAAATAGTATCTCCCATCTAGATGAGTTTGGAAGCAATGTGGGTGGGCACATCAAGGTTTTGTCCTGTATTTCATTCAATGGGATGAGGTTTTGTCCTATATCAATGGGATGAAGCTGGCAATTGTTTAAGGCTGCACATACAAACAAGACCTTCATCAACTTTTATGATGCAGCACCTGCCTAATCTGGGGAAGGTGAGTAGGGGAAAGCATCACTCTTCCAGCTTCCCTCAGTTGCAAATATAGTTTTGGGGAGTTATCCTGCACCCCCAAGAGGAAGAACTGGCTGGAATAGTCTTCACTGATCCTCAAGGGAGGTGCGCTTTGTCCCTGCCTGATGACGCTTTGTGTTCTCCCCACGGATGCTTTGCTTAGCTGCAAAAGAAGCCCCTGGCTCAGTTGGAGTGACAATGAGGGCATCCCTACCTTATGTCGCTAGATGGCGCTCTACAATGAAGCAACACTCGCTTCGAGAATGCAGAGAACGAGAGAGCACAGCAGCGGCATCGCTAGTATTGACATTACACCGGAGGGAGAGAGACCGAACTGGAACGAATTGAAACTATGGAGTATTAGATTGCTAGAGAGGAAGAGGAGGATGATAAGAGAGGAAGTTCCTCTTCCGGCTCAGCCACGGGAGGGTGATGGCGTTGGCGGTGCCTCTTGTGCTGCTTGGAGGGTCGAAGCGGCTCCTGGGAGGTGAGTGGAGGGAAGGTCGGAGGAGAAGCCGGGAGCAAGTCGGGCCCTTTGGGTTCCTCCACGGCCTGGAAGCAGCGAAGGGACAGGAATGAAACATGCGAGCTGCTGTTGCTTCTCAGTCTTTCTCTCCCCGAACGTTTTTAGCCTTTTGCTGCACGATTTAAAACTGCAGCCCGAGATTTTTCTGATTTTACACTTGTTGACATTCATTTTTTCCTCATTCCCGTACATGACAAAGTGAATACAGAATTTTAGAAAATGTCTGTAATTGTCTTAATTTTTTTTAAAAAAAAAATCTGAAAAACCTCATTGGCATAAATATTCAGATCCTTCACTCAGCAATTACAGCCTCATATGTCTTTTTAGTTATGAGGGGATAAGCTTTTTGCACCTGGATTGGGGGATTTTCTGCTGATCTTCCTTGCAAATCCTCTCAAGCTCAGTCAGGTTGGATGCGACCATCGGTGGAGAGCCATTTTCAGGTTCCTCCAGAGATATTCAATAGGGTTCAAGTCAAAGCTCTGGCTGGGCCCCTCTAGGACATTCACAGAGTTGTCCCTATGCTGCCTTGGCTGTGTCCTTCTCATGTTGAGAAGTGGACCTTCGGCCCAGTCTGAGGTCCTGAGTGCTGCGGAACAGGTTTCATCCCTGTACTTTGCTCCAGTGGTCCCCAACCTTTTTTGTACCAGGGACCAGTTTCACGCAGAAACACTTTTTCAAGGCGGGGGGACACTTTTTCAAGGAGGGAGGGAGGGGAAGGAGTCCGAGTTTGGTGGTTTGCTTCCAGACGTTTCATTACCTGACTAGATAACATCTGATGTTGTTACCCAGTCGGGTAATAAAACGTCTGCCAGCAAACCACCAAGTTCAGGGAGGCTCAGGACAAGTCCCTGCAGGATGGCTGAGAAGCCCCCACTCTCAGCCCTGCCTCCCTCAGCCTCATCCTTCAGGTGTCTGCCTCGTTCCTCTCTCAGTCGCTCTCTCGCTCCTCCACCAGCCCAGGAAGAAACTGCTTCAAAGAAGCCGGCAGGGTGGCTTTTCCTGTCGGCGCAGCTCCTCCGAAGCGCCCGTTCACCCCCACCCCGCCGCCCGCGTTTCAATCCAGTGCTCCGTTTTGCCTGCCTGCCTTCGTTTCTGGTTGTTTCGGGGTAGCTTCAGCTGAGAATAATAACTATCCGCCTCTTTTACTCAGCCGAAGCTGCTCCGAAACGACCAGAAACGAAGGCAGGCAGGCAGAACGGAGCCCTGGATTGAACCGCGAGCGGCGGGGTGGGGGTGAACGGGCGCTTCGGAGGAGCTACGCCGACAGGAAAAGCCACCCTGCCGGCTTCTTTGAAGCAGTTTCTTCCTGGGCTGGTGGAGGAACGAGAGAGCGACTGAGAGAGGAACGAGGCGGGAGGAAACCGAAGCCCAAAATGCCTGCAGAGTATTTTGAGGAAGGGAGACTGATGTGCACAAGAGGCAGGTTGGTTGAGCTCCAAAGAGGCTTCAGTTGTTGGAATAAAATGCCCTGTGGAGAGTTTTTAATTTATATTCTGTTGACCCAGTCCTGCTTCCTCCAGTTGTTCCATTACTATCTTCCCTTTCCAATTTTCAGATTTTTTCAAAATTCTGTCTATTTAAGGCACAGAATTTATCTGTGTCTTTCCACCTTCGCTTTCACAGCATTCCCTTTCTGTAAAGCCAACAAGCATGTTATGTAAGTTGGCATTGTCATATGACATAATGCTTAAAGATTGGGCTGCTTACTAACACAGATGCTAGTCCCAATTGGAGTCAGTAAGTGAGCACTATGTTACCAGAGTGGTTGTGAAAAATATATTCTGCCCTTACTTGGAGCTGAGGATTTCCATGGGCAAAACTGTACATGAAATCTTGCAGAGGGTTTAGGTATCATTTCATCAGGTAAAAACCCACAATCTTTACAATTAGCCCAGAAGATTCATCTGGGATCATTTTGGGATCATTTTGAGGCTAAAACACATGCATTTTCCACATACATACAGATAGGCATGTAAATCTGTATTTCTTTTTGTATGCATATCTGTACAATGTATCCCCAACATTTCCAGATATATTTGATGATAAGGCTTTGCACTGCTAAGAATTTGTGAATCACCAAAGTGAAAAAGAGAATTTCATGACTGAATGCATGTTTGAACGTGGAGACAAATGTGTCAAATGAATCATAACTAATGTAAGAGGTTATTCTTTAAAGTGGCATGTTTGCTTATTTATTGCAATGTATACTTTTTTTCATCTTTTTCACCTCTACAACCATTTTATAAAGAATTAAAATTACATTTTTCTTTGAATCTTACAGACAAAGAGGATGGCAATAAAAGCACTCTTGAAAATTGAGAATAATAAGCAACACTGGAAAAAAAACCAAAGCCAGCAAGAAATCAAAATATTTTCTATTTTCTTCAGAAAACTAGAAAATTCTTCTCTTTTCCCAGCAGTTGAGAGACAAGAAGAGAAAATTCAAGCTAGAAAACGTAGAGTGTGAAAAACTCAAGAATACGTTACATGAAAGATCAAGGGAGATTGTATTTCATTCAGAAAAAGAAGGGTATCTCTGAAAGTCAGCAGGGAGAAAAAGGTGTATTGGATAGCCACATAGAGCAGACTGTGATGGAGGCTTGGCCCTGTGAGGAAAAAAACAGGTTGAAATAAAGCACCAGTAAACAAATGATCACACATATATATGACCTCTAGAATATCACCAACGTGGTGACACATCAGAAGACTCACACCGGAGAGAAATTATATGAGTGCCCAAAGTGTGGGAATCGTTTCAGTAGGAATTCCCATCTGATGACACATCACAGAACACACACAGTACAAAAGGTATTACTGTCCAGATTGAGGCAAAAGTTTTAGTCAGAATTCTGACCTAATGAGAAACAAGAAGACTCATTCCCAGGACAAACCGTATGAATGTCCTGAGTGTAGGAAACGTCTCAGTCGTAATTCCAGTCTCATTATACACCAGAGGATTCATACAGGAGAAAAACCATATGAGTGTCCAGATTGTGGGAAAGGTTTCAATTGGAATTCTGAGTTGGAAGTACACCAGAGAATTCACACAGGAGAAAAACCATATGAGTGTCCTGATTGTGGGAAAGATTTCTCTCGGAATTCTGACCTGGTGAAACACCAGAGGACTCACAGCGGAGAAAAGATATATGAATGTCCAGAATGTGGGAAATGTTTCAGTCATAATTCCAATCTTTTGAAACACCAGAGGATTCACACGGGAGACAAACCGTATGAGTGTCAAGATTGTGGGAAAAGTTTTGGTCAGAATTATAACCTCCTGATGCACCAGAGGATTCACACAGGAGAAAAACCATATATATGTCCAGATTGTGGGAAATGTTTCAGTCGGAAGTCCAACCTTTTGAAACACCAGAGGACTCACACAGGAGACAAACCGTATGAGTGTCCAGATTGTGGGAAAAGTTTCAGTCAGAATTCCAACCTTGTGAAACACCAGACTATTCACACTGGAGACAAGCCATATGAATGTCCAGAATGTGGAAAACGTTTCAGTCAGAATTCTAACCTCCTGATGCATCAGAGAACTCACACAGGAGACAAACCGTATGAGTGTCCAGATTGTGGGAAAAGTTTCAGTCAGAATTCCAACCTTGTGAAACACCAGACTACTCACACTGGAGAAAAACCATATATATGTCCAGATTGTGGGAAATGTTTCAGTTGGAATTCCCACCTGGTGACACACCAGAGGACTCACACAGGAGACAAACCGTATGAATGTCCAGATTGTGGGAAAAGTTTCAGTCAGAATTCCAACCTTGTGAAACACCAGACTACTCACACTGGAGAAAAACCATATATATGTCCAGATTGTGGAAAATGTTTCAGTCAGAATTCTCACCTCCTGATGCACCAGAGGATTCACACAGGAGACAAACCATATGAGTGTCCAGATTGTGGGAAAAGTTTCAGTCAGAATTCCAGCCTTGTGAAACACCAGAGGACTCACAGAGGAGAGAAATTTTATGAGTGTCTAGAGTGTGGGAAAAGGTTCAGTCATAATTCCAGCCTTGTGACACACCAGAGGACTCACAACGGGGAAAAACCATTATGAATGTCCAGAATATGAGAAACGCTTCAGTTATATTTATAGTGTGATAGAACACCAGAAGACTCATACAGAAGACAAACCGTGTAAGTGTCCAGAATGTGGGAAAGGTTTCACACATAATTTCAAACTTGTTCAACACCAGAGGACTCAAGCAGGAGAGAAATCATATGAGTGTCCAGAGTGTGGGAAAAGTTTCAGTCAGAATTCTAACCTCCTGATGCACCAGAGGATTCACACAGGAGACAAACCGTATGAATGTTCAGAATGTGGGAAAAGATTTAGTGTGAATTCCCACTTGGTTACCCACCAGAGGATTCACACAGGAGGCAAACCCTATAAGGGCCCAGATTGTGGGAAAAGCTTCAGTCAGAATTCCAACGTTGTGACACACCAGAGGATTCACACAGGAGACAAACCGTATGAATGTCCAGATTGTGGGAAAAGTTTCAGTCAGAATTCCAGCCTCGTTACACACCAGACGACACACACAGGAGAAAAAATATATGAATGTCCAGAATGTGGAAAATGTTTCAGTCAGAATTCCAACCTCCTGATGCACCAGAGGATTCACACAGGAGACAAACCGTATGAATGTCCAGATGGTGGCAAATGTTTCAGCCGGAATTTCCAGCTGGTGTCACACGAGAGGACTCATATGAGAGAAACCTTATGAGTGTCCACATTGTGGGAAAAGTTTCTGTCAGAATTCCAGCCTCATGCAACACCAGAAGACCCACACAGGAGAGAAACCTTTTGAATGTCCAGAGTGTAGGAAAGATTCAGTGATAATTCCAACCTTGTGAAGCACCAGAGGACTTACACAAGAGACAAGCCGTAGAATGTCCAGACTGTGGGAAACGTTTCAGTCAGAATTCCAATCTTGTGAAACACCAGAGGACTCACTCAGGACAGAAAACATATGAATGCCCAAAGTGTGGAAAAAGTTTCAGTAGGAATTCCCACCTGATGACACACCAGAGGACTCACACGGTACAAACTGTATGAGTGTCCAGAGTGTGGCAGATGTTTCAGTCAGTATTACGGACTAATGACACACCAGAGGGCTCATTCCCAGGACAAATGGTACAAATGTCCAGATTGTGGGAAAAGTTTCAGTCAGAATTCCAGCTCCATGACATGTCAGAGGACTCACAGCCATGATAAAGGCTAATTACATGTTTATGGTGATCTGCAGAACCTTCTGGATATGTCTTTTTGCAGAAATATGGAATTCTCCAAAAAGGCTTTCGGGTGGTCTTTTTTTATATTGATTATGGAATTCTCACAATTGGAATTTTTATCTTCTATCTTGGTGCCCTCCATATTTTGAGTGCCAGAATTTCCCAACCACCATACACGTAGTCCTTGAGATACAAGTGCAATGGGGCCTATCAATTACGCTTTTATGTTGCAATCACCGTTAAACGGGACTGCTTTACTTAAGTACCCCCACCGCCTCTCTGCCTGGTAAAGCTATTCAATGAATGTGTGAGTTATTAAGCGGAACACCTCAGGGTTGGAGGCATAGACAAGGCCCAGGCTTGCATTCCCAAGGCTTCCTCTACCTCAACCCTTTGATCGCCCCAGTCCTTTCCCTTTTCCACGGGGTTCCCACTGGCTTCTTCCCCCCCCCCCCCCCGCAAGGTCCCCACAGGCTTTTCCCCACTCCCACTGGGTTCCTGCAGTCCTGAGACCTCACTCCCATCCCAGCAGGCTTCACATTCTCCTCTTCCTTACCTTTTGAAGGTCACTGAACCTCATTTTGGGGAAAGAGGGCAGGACATGCATCCCTGGGCCGCATGACTGAGTTGTGGAAGCAACCGTCATTTTCATTGTGCCTGGAACTCATCTCTGGGCCATGCAGTGGATTTGTGGAAGCAGCTGCCATTTTGCCACCTGCCTGTGGGCCAAAATAAGTGCAGTTTCTGCCTCATTGACCTTCAGGAAAGGTTCAAACTACTCTGTTTTGGTATCTTAACACTGTGGAGACTGCCTTAAGGGATTGTGGACACATTGAAAATGATGGCTGCTTCCAGGAGATCTTCAAAATGGAAGTGTGCGATGGGTGACGGGTATGCTGGGAGTTAGTCCAAAGCTCCGTGAAAAAAAGCAGTGTAAAATTTCACATGTAGAGGCTGTTCTTCCTTGCAGATGGACCCTATGGAGAAGAGCTGTGGGAATATTGAGTTGAAGAGAAAAGGGATTGTGCTTTCGATCACAGCATCTCCAGGCTTATTAGCAACTTCTACTGGAAACTCATTTTTTGGGAGGAGCCTGCTTCTTTCCCTTTGATGGCTGCTGGGTGACATCAGCACCTTAATGCCGATGTATTGGTTGCATCCTCCTTGGTGGTGGTGATTTGAGAAAACAATAAAATGGAAAATGTTTCATTTTTTAAAATGTAAGAACTCTCAATAGCTTTCGACAAGGAAAAAATGGGTGTTCTCATTGTTGCTATGAAAATTAGGGCAAGGCAAGATGCTCAGAGTTGCTTCAAACTATGAGATGTGCAGTCAATAAGTTTACTAATAAAATTATAGGATGATGGGTTGAAGGACCTAGATATGTCTAGGCCAGGGGTCTGCAACCTTAAACACTCGAAGAGCCATTTGGACCCATTTCCCACAGAAAACACTACAAAACCTGGGTGGGCGTGGCTGACTCAATGTCACTCACTCCCACCAAGTCACATGACCCTCTAACCATGCCTACCTAGCCGATCATTAGGGCAGAGAATGGTTGTTAAAAAACACTGGGAACCACAAAACCTTTTTGACAAGTCCCTTTCCCCCACCCCTGTATTTCTCTATGTCTCTCTCTCCCCCCTCTCTGTCTCTGTGTCTATGTCCCTCCCCCTCTCTGTCTCTGTGTCTCTCCCCCTCTCTGTCTGTCTCTTTCCGTCCCTCTCTCTTTCCCCCTCTTGCTCTCACTTCCCTCTTTAATCTCCTCTCCCCCCACAGGGAGGAGGGTGGAAGGAACCCTTGAACTGGCGCTGGGTGGTGGGAATCCGGAGGCCAACAAGCACAGGATCAACACGCCGAAGATCAGATGGCCAGCGGGGAGTTGGAGCATCACTACACCAGCAGCTCTGCAGGAAAAGTGCGGGAAAAGCAACTGACATCCAGGAGACGAGAGCAAGCAGATTGGGGCAGGGTCGCCTTGTGGCTTGGCATTGTAATGGGCTCCAGGAAAAGGGGACCCGCCTCCCCCCATTGTGAAGCGTGATAAATTTCACTGCTGCATAAGGCGCGAAAAGTGGCAGCAGCAAATGTTCGCGATGAAGACCCACAAAGGCAAGTGCAGGGCTGCTTTGCTTCTGCACCTAGGCTCTGGCCACTGCCACCGCCATGACAGGGTGACCATCATCCCACTGCCGCGACAGGGACCCGCAACAGAAAGATGAAAGACCCACATTCGGCTCTGGAGCGACAGGCGCCCTGTACCATTCCAGACAATCAGCTGTCCAATGTACTCTTGAAAACCTCCACTGAGGGAGCACCCACAACTTCTAGAGCAGGGGTTTGATTTCATTGAGGGACGCATTATGTTTGTTTGACCTCGGAGAGCCATGGGGTGGCAGGCAGTGGATATAGCCATGGTGGATGTGACATGAGACCACACATGGTTTTATACACTTATAAAAATAGAGAGCCGTATATTTCTCTTGACTGTGTTTTTGAATACTTGATCTGAGTCAAGAATGGTTTCCTGGCGCACTCTGGAGGTCCTGTTTTGGGCCTGGAAGGCCGCCTGCAGCCCCAGGAGGGTTTTAAGAAGACACTGGACAGTCACTTGTCTGAAATGATATAAGGTCTCCTGCTCTAGCAGGGGGTTGGAGTAGATGACCTCAAAGATCCTTTCCAATTCTGCAATACTACTGTATATTCTAGTAGTTATTTTTCTGCTTCTAAGCCATGGAGGGAACCAAACAGCCTGACTTGTTCCCACCCTCTCCTCGGACCAATTCTTAACTCACCTTCCAGTCCCCCTTTCACCCAGGGAAGAGCAGAAGAGATTAGCTGTGAAGATTAGCTGCATGCTGAGCCCTAAAAGTTCATGAAGTTATTACAGAATTAGAGAATAAAAGTTGGGCCGGACCAAGTTTCCAAGCAGGGGCACCATTGGCTGTCCAATCTGCTCTTCAAAACCTCCACTGAGGGAGCACCCACAGAGGCAAGCCATTCCATGGGTGGGTTCCTTTCTTGTGAATAAGCAAGCAAAAGGTTTATTTCAATGGGCCTTTCGGATTTCTTTGTAAGGGAGCTAGTCCACAAACGGGCTGGCTGGAGACTTTGGCATTGGTCGGCCTCGGCCTAGTGGCCCCCTCCCCTTATTGGCTTCAGCAAAGGGGTTAAAGGCTTTTGCGCCCGGAAAGGAGGCAGGAAAGGGGGAAAAGTGGGGTGGGAGCCAATCCCGACCCCTCCTTCCTGGTCTCTCGACATCTCTTACATCAAGTCCTGCAGAGATTCCCTCGTGGGAAGAGGCGCTCAAGGGGCGCCAGGTGGGCAAGGCCGCTGCCAGAGGGGGAGACGACCAGGAGGGGGGAGGAAGAGGAGGGGGAGTCCCCAGGTGCGGGAGGGGAGGAGGGATTCCTGGGGGGAGGGAAGGAGAGCGAGGTGGGGTTTCCCCAGTTGCGCCCCCTCCCCTTCCGAGTCCCCGCCTTTCCTCGCAAGGTTTTCTGCTCCGTGAGAACCGCTGCGCCGCCGCTTCTCAGTTGCGTGAACGGCTCTCCGATCCCCTTAAAATCCTCCCTCAGGTGTGTGTACATGACATAAATTAAGGTTATGAAAAAAGATCTTGCAAACTGTAAAAATAAGAATGCTTTTAACCTTCTCTTTTTCTTTTTTTCCTTTTCTTTCTTTCCTCTAAATTTTTCCTTCTTTCCTTTCCTTTCTCCTTTTCTCTCTTTTTTTGTTCATTTGTGTATGTATTGTTGGTTGGTTTTAATTGTAAAAACTAATAAAGTATATTTTTTAAAAAAATCCTCCGTCCAAGCTCCCCCCCTCCTTCCCCGCAGCCCAACATTTGGTGCAGCCCGGCTCCCAGGGTGAGGCTGCCTGGTGTTGGGCCCCACGGTTCCCACGTTCCCCTGTGGCTGCTGGGGAGGATCCACCTCCCGGGGTCTGGAGGGGAGGAAGAGGATCTGGGTTCAGAGGGATCGTGGCTGGGCGTGAACCCTGCCAGGAGGAGGCCGGTGGCGTCTCGAGGATTACGGAGACCAGAGAGCTTCCAACTGAGCTTCCTTGGAGATGCAGCACCTGAATCTGCCTCTCTTACCTGCCCAGATTCCCTTTCTGATGCATCCCTGTTTCTCTCTGCCCACGTGACTGAACAGCCCTGTCGGCAAAGGTTTTCAATTTAAATTTCAGTTCTTTTACAGATTTTATAATCTAATAACTGCCTTTGAGCATTTTGGGGAAGAGAGACTGGTGTGCAGAAGAGGGAGATTGGTTGAGCTCCAGAGAGGCTTCAGTTGTTGGAATAAAATGTCCTTTGGACAATTTTTGTTTATATTCTGTTGACCCAATGCTGCTTCCCTCTAGTTATTCCGTTACAAACTTCCTTTTCCAATTTGCAGTTTTTCTTCATGGGTATTATAAGACAAAGAATTGCTTTTGAGTCTCCCCACTTTCACTTTTGTAACTTCCCCTATCTGTAAAGATTTCTGAAAGTATTTTAATATAATGTAAACCTTGGAGCACTTCAGAACTTACTAACTTCAACCTGGTGCATGGATGATGGTATTTCGACTGGGCTTTTTTAAAGTGGGGGTAGAGAGGTCAATTTTCCCCAAAGGCTTTGAAAGGATAAATCACTGTCTACGTTAGGGATCCCCAACCCCTGGTCACTAAATGAAGTGGTGTAAATCAAAGACTACCTGCATAGAATTGGATATGAAAGGATGGATGGCCTCTCCTAGAGATTTCATGTAGATGTTAAATCACGTTGCTTACTGAGGGAAATCCAGGCAGTTCTAGCTGCAAGAATGCAGAGGGAAAAATAATATCTCCTATCTAGATGAGGTTGGAAGCAATGTGGGTGGGCACATCAAGGTTTTGTCCTGTATTTCATTCAATGGGATGAGGTTTTGTCCTATATCAATGGGGTGAAGCTGGCAATTGTTTAAGGCTGCACATACAAACAAGACCTTCATCAACTTTTATGATGCAGCACCTGCCTGAGCTTGTGAAGGTGAGTAAGGGAAAGCATCACTCTTGAAGCTTCCCTCAGTTGCAAATATAGTTTTGGGGAGTTATCCTGCACCCCCAAGAGAAAGAACTGGCTAGAATAGTCTTCACTGATCCTCAAGGGAGGTGCGCTTTGTCCCTGCCTGATGACGCATTGTGTTCTCCCCACGGACGCTTTGCTTGGCTGCAAAAGAAGCCCCTGGCTCAGTTGGAGTGACAATGAGGGCATCCCTACCTTATATCGCTAGATGGCGCTCTACAAAGAAGCAACACTCGCGCCTGGAAAGCAGAGAATAAGAGCACAGCAGCGGCATCGCTAATATTGACATTACACCGGAAGGGAGAGAGGCCGAGATGGAACGAATTGAAACTATAGATTGCTAGAGAGGAGAAGGGGGAAGATAAAAGAGGACGTTCCTCTTCCGGCTCAGCCACGGGAGGGTGATGGCGTTGGCGGTGCCTGTTGTGCTGCTTGGAGGGTCGAAGCGGCTCCTGGGAGGTGAGTGGAGGGAAGATCGGAGGAGAAGCCGGGAGCAAGTCGGGCCCTTTGGGTTCCTCCACGGCCTGGAAGCAGCGAAGGGACAGGAGTGAAACATGCGGGCTGCTGTTGCTTCTCAGTCTTTCTCTCCCCGAACGTTTTTATCCTTTTCCTGCACGATTTAAAACTGCAGCCCGAGATTTTTCTGATTTTACACTTGTTGACATTCATTTTTCCTCATTCCTGTAAATGACAAAGTGAATACAGAATTTTAGAATGCCAATGTGATATTTCATTTTTTTTCTTTTTACTAAATTTACAGACTATGTAGATTGGGGGGGGGGGCGGGATAATGGAGTTAAACAACTGTAGAATCAAGCTGCAGCATAACAAAATTGGCAATTGTAAAGGGGGCCTGAATACTTTCTGAATGCACTGTATTGAGAAAGATAAAAACACTTCAGGTTAAGTGAGAGGTTAAGTCTTGGGATGTCTTGCCCAAAATGCCTGCAGAGCATTTTGAGGAAGGGAGACTGATGTGCACAAGAGGCAGGTTGGTTGAGCTCCAAAGAGGCTTCAGTTGTTGGAATAAAATGCTCTGTGGAGAGTTTTTAATTTATATTCTGTTGACCCAGTCCTGCTTCCTCCAGTTATTCCATTACCATCTTCCCTTTCCAATTTTCAGTTTTTTTCAAAATTCTGTCTATTTAAGGCACAGAATTTCTCTGTGTCTTTCCACCTTCACTTTCATAGCATTCCCTTTCTGTAAAGCCAACAAGCATGATATGTAAGTTGGCATTGTCATATGTCAACATACTTAACAATTGGTCTGCTTACTAACACAGATGCTAGTCCCAATTGCAGTCAGTAAGTGAGCACTACTTCAATTAGGATGTCACCAAAGTGGTTGTGAAAAATATATTCTGCCCTTAGTTGGAGCTGAGGACTTCCATGGGCAAAACTGTACATGAAATCTTGCAGAGGGTTTAGGTATCATTTCATCAGGTAAAAACCCACAATCTCTACAATTAGCTCAGAAGGTTCAACTGGGATCATTTTGGGATAATTTTCAGGCTAAAACACATGCATTTTCCACATACATACAGATAGGCATGTATATCTGTATTTCTCTTTGTATGCATATATTTACAACTGTACAATGTATCCCCAGCATTTCCAGATATAGTTCATGATAAGTCTTTGCACTGCTAAGAATTTGTGAATCACCAAAGTGAAAAAGAGAATCTCATGACTGAATGCATATTTGCACCTGGACACAAATGTGTCAAATGAATCATAACTAACGTAAGAGGGTATTCTTTAATGCGGCATGTTTGCTTATTTATTGTAATGTATACTTTTTTCTTTTTTTTCACATCTTCAGCAATTATTTTATAAAGAATTAAACTTACATGTTTGTTTTAATCTTATAGATAAAGAGGATGGCAATAAGAGCACTCTGGAAAATTGAGAATAACAAGCAACATTGGAAAAGAAAGCAAAGCAAGTGAGAACTCAAAATATTTTCCATTTCCTTCAGAAAACTACAACATTCTTCTCCTTTCCCAGCAGTTGAGAGACAAGGAGAGAAAATTAAGAGGAGATTTCAAGCTAGAAAAAGTAGAGTGTGAGAAACTCAAGAATACGTTACATGAAAGATCAAGGGAGATTGTATTTCATTCAGAAAAAGGGGTATCTCTGAAAGTCAGCAGGGAGAAAAAGGTCTATTGAATGGCCACATAGCGCAGACTGTGATGGAGGCTTGGCCCTGTGAGGAAAAAAACAGGTTGAAATAAAGCACCAGTAAACAAATGATCACACAGAATATCCCCCTGGTGATACACCAGAGGACTCACATAGGAGAGAAACCATATGAGTGTTCAGAGTGTGGGAAAGGGTTCAGTAAGAATTCCATTCCCATGACACATCACAGGACTCACACAGTAGAGAAACCATATGAATGTCCAAAGTGTGGAGAAAGTTTCAGTCAGAAATCCAGCTTGGTGACACACCACAGAACACATATCCTAGAGAAGTCATATGAATGCCCTGAGTGTGGAAAACATTTCAGACGGAATTCCAACCTGGTGACACACCAGAGAATTCACACAAGAGAAAAACCGTATGAATGTCTAGAGTGTGGGAAAAGGTTCAGTCAGAATTCCACCCTAGTGACACACCAGAGGACTCACACAGGAGAGAAACCGTATGAGTGTCCAGATTGTGGGAAAAGTTTCAGTCAAATTTCCAGTCTGATAACACACCAAAGGACTCACACAGGAGAAAAACCGTATGAGTGTCCAGAGTGTGGGAAAAGTTTCAGTCAAATTTCCAGTCTGATAACACACCAAAGGATTCACACAGGAGAAAAACCGTATGAGTGTCCAGAGTGTGGGAAAAGATTCAATAAGGATTCCCACCTGGTGAATCACCAGAGGACTCACACAGGAGAGAAACCCTATGAGTGTCCAGAGTGTGGGAAAAATTTCAGTCAGAATTGCAGCCTTGTGACACATCGGAAGACTCACACAGGAGAGAAACCGTATGAGTGTCCAGAGTGTGGGAAACGTTTCAGTAAAAATTGCATCCTCGTGACGCATCAGAGGACTCACAGAGGAGAGAAACCATATGAGTGTCCAGATTGTGGGAAAAGTTTCAGTAAGAATTCCAGTCTAATAAACCACCAAAGGACTCACACGGGAGTGTATGAGTGTCCTGAGTGTGGGAAACATTTTAGACGGAATTACAACCTGGTGACACACCAGAGGATTCACACGGGAGAAAAACCGTATGAATGTCCTGAGTGTGGGAAAAGTTTCAGCCATAATTCCAGTCTAGTAACACACCAGAGGACTCACACGGGAGAAAAACCGTATGAATGTTCAGAGTGTGGGAAATGTTTCAGTAAAAATTCCAGCCGGGTGTCACACCAGAGGACTCACACAGGCGAAAAACCATATCAGTGTCCAGAGTGTGGGAAAAGTTTCAGTCATAATGCCACCCTGGTGACACACCAGAGGACTCACACAGAGGACAAACCGTATGAGTGTCCAGATTGTGGCAAAAGTTTCAGGCAGACTTCTGGCCTAATGACACACCACGGGACTCATATCCTAGTGAAGCCATATGAATGTCCTGAGTGTGGGAAACATTTTAGACGGAATTACAACCTGGTGACACTCCAGAGGATTGACACGGGAGAAAAACAGTATGAATGTCCTGAGTGTGGGAAAAGTTTCAGTCATAATTCCACCCTGGTGACACACCAGAGGACTCACACAGGAGAGAAACCATATGAATGTCCAGATTGTGGGAAAAGTTTCAGTCAGAACTGCAGCCTTGTGACACATCAGAGGACTCACACAGGAGAGAAACCGTATGAGTGTCCAGAGTGTGGGAAAAGTTTCAGTAAGAATTGCATCCTTCTGACACATCAGAGGACTCACACAGGAGAGAAACCATATGAGTGTCCAGAGTGTGGGAAAAGTTTCAGTCAAAGTTCCACTTTGATAACACACCAGAGGACTCACACAGGAGAAAAACCGTATGAGTGTCCAGAATGTGGGAAAAGTTTCAATAAGGATTCCCACCTGGTGACACACCAGAGGACTCACACAGGAGAGAAACCATATGATTGTCCAGAGTGTGGGAAAAGTTTCAGTCAAATTTCCAGTCTGATAACACACCAGAGGACACACAGGAGAGAAACCATATGAGTGTCTAGAATGTGGATAAAGTTTCAAGAAGGATTTGTACCTGATGACACACCAGAGGACTCATAGCTTGGGTAAAGTCTCACTACCTGTTTCTGGTGATCAGCCAAACTATCTGGATATTTCCTTTTGCAGAAGTGTGGAATTATTATTATTTTAATTATTATTCTTTTGAAGATCACTGAACCTCATTTTGGGGAAAGAGGGCAGACATGCATTCCTGGGCCACATGACTCTTGTGGAAGCAGCCGTCATGTTCATTGTTCCTGGAATTCATTATGGTGACAACAGCACCATAACATCGATGTGTTTGTTGCATCTCCCTTGGTGGTGGTGATTTGAGAAAAAAACTGTACACTGGAAAATGTTTTATTTTTCAAATGTATTGTGTAAGAACTCTCAATAGCTTTTTAGAAGAATAAAAAGCCTAATGTTAGTGTTGCTATGAAGATTAGGGCAAGGCAAGATGTTCAGAATTGCTTCAAACAGATCTACACTCAATAAGTTTAATAATAAAATTATATGACAAGAGGTTGAAGGACCTAGGTGTGTCTAGGTTATCGAAGAGAATGATGGGGGGGACATGATAGCTGTCTTTCAGTGATTGAGTGTCTGTCACAAAGAAGAGGGAATTGACTTATTCTCTATGGCACCAAAGAACAAGATAAGAAGTAAGGAGAAATTTTCTGAGAGCAATTAATCCATGGAATAGCTTGCCTCCTGGGCTTGTAGGTGCTCTGTTCCTGGAGGTTTTCAACAATAGACTGGACAATCATTTGACCTTCAGCAGGGTGTTAGATTAGAAGACCTCCAATGTCCCTTCCAACCCTTTGGTGCTGTGATTCTGTGAGAGGCAGCTTAGAAAATATCTGCAGGTAGTCCTCAACTTACAACAGTTCATTTATTCACCATATGACCTTTATGATTCAATGATGTTCTCAAACTGTTATGAAAACCGCTCCAGTCATTGGAAAACAGATGAGTCATTCAGAGATGCAATGACGTACAGAAAGGCAATTTCACAAATATCTGATAATCTGAATAGAGTTAAGAAATGACCGAGGACACTGTTTTTGTTGTGGTGTGCCGAAAGTGCACACTAACCCTAACCTGCCCCACCACGCATGCACGTACAACACCCCAGCCCCGTCCCCTTACCTGCACTGTGAATGTACACGCCTCCCAGCTGATTTTCGGCATGTTTGAGGCTGTTTTCACCCTCCTGGAGGCTGAGGGAAGCCTGTGGAGCCTTGGGAGGCCAAAAAACAGTCTTTCTGATAATACCGGAAGTGCCTGTTTTCAGCCTCCAGAAGGCCTCTGCAGCCCCAAAGGCCCGTTTTTCGGCCTCCCAAGGTTCTAGAGATTTCCCTCGAGCCGCCAGGAGGGCGAAAATGGACTTCAACGGGCTGAAAAATCAGCTAGGAGGCATATGCATGCGCAGTTTGACTGGGGCTCATGTGCCTGCACAAATGCCTCTGTGTGCCAACTGTGGCATGTGTTCCATATGTTCGCTATCACAGACCTAGGTGGTCCAATCCATTGCACAAGCAGGAGATCCTATACGGGTGTTGACAACCCGCAGCTCTTTCACCCTTCTGCTGTGGTTCCCTGTGGCCCTGTCGCAGCACAAAGATGAAAGAGCTGTTGCCCTGTCGTGGTGTGGTCAATGGAAGGAGCCTTAGAGCAGGAGTGAAGAACTCCTGCATTTGCCTTTAAGCCACAACAAGATCCTGCCTGGTATATTTGCTGTTGCCAGCAGCAAAGAGAGCTAGGAGAGAATGGTGGGGGCCCTCCCTAGTCGGCTGGGCCAAGAGAAAGAAGGGGGTGGCGTGGGGAAGTCCTTCCCTCCCCCGGCTAAGCACCAAGCACTAAATCCTAGCGGGGAGGAGGCTGGCTCGGCAGAAGCGCCCCCATTGGCTAGCCAGAGACCAAAGTGGCCTGGCTTTCACAGCGGGACACTCTTTGGCACCTCTCAGATGTGAGCTACAGCCTTTGAAATGTGCCACGCCTTTGAGGAAATGGGACAGCGATGGCTGGGGCCGTGGAGGAGGGCAGCAGAGGCAATAGGGCTGCCAAGCACCGGAGAGTCAAAAGCCGTGCTCCGGCATCACCCCAACACGGATTTCCAGTGTGTGCTCCTCTGATCCGAAGAGGGATTGAGTAGGGGAAAGGGAGCAGGCAGTGGGGCCTTCTAGGAGAAGCCAGGCAGGCTTTCCTTTTCATGTGGGGTGGGAGGATGACCCAATACCCCTTCTATGGCCTGGTTGCTGCTCTCGCCTTGTGCAGCACAGTGAAAGCGTACTTCACAACGGGGAAGACTGGGTCCCCTCCTCCTGGAGCCCACAATGTGACCCTGCCCCACTCGCCTCTGGCAACTCTTGTGGTGGAGAGCAGGTTGCATGTCCAGCACCAACCAAGGCCGGAAGTAGCCACCTGTTTCCTGCTGTAATCGAGCAGCGAGCAAGATTCGACTCTGTCTGCTCCCTTCACTCCGCCTTTGCCCAGTTTTGCAATGATTCAGCCTTGATGATTGGGGGAGGGGGGGTGCGTTTGTCCTGTACTCTGCCTGCCAAAAAAAAAGAAGAGGGAGAAAGAGACAGAGAAAGAGATGACAGAGAAATGAGGGAGGGAGAGATCAGAGGGAGGGAGGGAGAGGGAGAAAGACAGCAGAGAGGGAGAGACCTGTTTCCCATAGAAAACACCAAGAGCCACAAAACATGAGTAGGCGTGGCTGGAGTGTGTGTGTCATGTGACTGGGTGGGAGTGAGTGATGTCGAGTTGGCCATGTCCACTCAGATATTGTGGCTCCCGGTGTTTTATTTTCTGTGGGAAACAGGTCCAAATGGTTCTTTGAGTATTTAAAGTTGCAGACCTCCGGTGTAGGAGATACCAGGCTGAGGCCGAGGGAGGGATGAAACATGCCATCAGTCCTGAGTCTTCATGCGAGTCATGGTATTCAGCCGGTTCACAACAGATCAGGTGAACTGGTAGCAAGAGTTTGGCGTGGGTCGCTGAGCCGGTAGTAAGTTCTGGCTGCCCCCCCACCCACCCAGTAGGCCTCCCGCCCAATGCTCACTCCGCCTGCCTGCCTGCCTGCCTGACGGTTGCCTAATGTCTTTCTTTTTTTCCCCTCCCGATAATCAGCTGTAGATAAGATCAGCTGTGCTGGGATTTCCCTTGCTGAGGCCCAGGAAGGCAAAAAATGGAGGGAGGAGCTCAGCCCCCACTCCATTTTTTGCCTTCCAGAGCGCCAGAGGAGCCTTAGGGAGCACAAATGCCCCCCGAGGCTTCTCTGAGGCTAGGAAGCTCCCAAAACGGAGCTTGGAGGGTGCTACATGCCCCTCCCATGCTCTGTTCCTTTTCCTGAGCCCCAGAGGAGCCTTAGGGGAGCAAAACGCCCCCGAGGCGTCTCTGAGGCTAGGAAGCTCCCAAAACGGAGCTTGGAGGGGTGCTGCATGCCCCTCCCATGCTCTGTTCCTTTTCCTGAGCCCCAGAGGAGCCTTAGGGGAGCAAAAACGCCCCCCCCGAGGCGTCTCTGAGGCTAGGAAGCTCCCAAAAATGGGCGGGGCTGCAAAAAAAAAAAGCCCATGCCCAGCCAGTCACATGGCCACGCCCACCCAGCTGTGCCCACAGAACCAGTAGTAAAAGTTTTTGAATGCCGCCACTGCTTCATGCCCACAAGAGATCCCACTTCCGGCCCACCTTGAATTTCTTTTGACTCTTTATCTACTTCCAAATTGCTTTAATCTTTATACCCATTTGAACAATCTGGATCTTCTGATTTCCCTGGTGCTTGACAGAGAGGGAACTTTTCCCCCCAGCCCCCATTCTTTGCCCCTCTGTTCTTTGCAGTCCTCCTGTCGCCTTCCCTCCTCCACAATCTTTCCTCAGTGCTGGTGGGATGATAAGGCTCAGCTGGGCTGGAGGAATATGGGGAGACACGCAACTGGGACGCTGGCTGACGCCACTGCTCTTGCCACATCCATGGCCTGGTCACTGCTTCACAATGGGAGTGAAAGCATCCCCTCCTCTTCCTCCTGGAGTCCATTACGACACGGAGCATCAGCTGCAGCCGGCCCAGTCAGTGTCTCGGAGCGGAGAAAAGTCCCGTGTCTCCCCAAGCGGCCAAGGTGCGCGCAGCACCAAGGGCGAGAAAAAGAGGCTAGTAGAGGGGCGCTTCACTCCTACCCTGGAATACAGAGCGAGTATCCATCTGCCGCCATCGCCCTTCTCAAGCGAGCAATGATTGCAAGGGGAGGGTGAGAGGCGGGGCCAGCCAGTGGTGGAATCATCTGACAGGGAGCCATAGGAGGGCCCAAGGAGCCTCATGCGGCTCTGGAGCTGCAGGTTTTCAACCCCCAAATTAAGTAATAATTTATTAGATCATGTTGCCACAACTGGGGAAAAATCTGAATCTGAATTCCTGTGTTTTCCCCACACCCACACTAAAACTCACACCCTGCCCTGTCCAGTGACACATACATCACAGAGCCAATCAATCTCCAGCCTCAGCTGCCGCCAAACTTCAGACACTCCTCTCCAGGTGACAGCAGCATGACCATCTCATGTGAAGGAATGTTGTTTCGACTATACACTCTTGCTACTGTCCCTTTCCCACAGTTCGCCCATCCTCTCCTATGCCAGCCCTGTAAAGTTTCATTAAAGATGATTCAAGGGCTGACAAAAACCTAAATATTAAGCATAGCTGCACTTGGTAACAATTGAATAGAGAGCACACCATAAAGCATCTCACTTTGGAGCCAGAGGTTTATTAGAATTTAAAGTATAGCAAACAAAGCCTTTCCTGTAGGCCGGGTGTCAGCAACCCACAGCTCTAGAGCATTTAAATTTCAGTTCTTTTACGGATTGTATAATCTATTGTGAAAAAGAAGCTCTCTGCTGTTTTTTATGAACAGCTTTGCAAAGAGATCAAGAGGCTTCTGTGAAATAATTAGAAAGAGAAAAGATTCTCAGGTCAAGGGGCAGACCTGGGAGCTCTAATAACTGCCTTTGAGCATTTTGGGGAAGAGAGACTGGTGTGCAGAAGAGGGAGATTGGTTGAGCTCCAGAGAGGCTTCAGTTGTCAGGATAAAATGTCCTTTGGACAGTTTTTGTTTATATTCTTTTGAGCCAATGCTGCTTCCCTCTAGTTATTCCGTTACAAACTTCCTTTCCAAATTTACAGTTTTTCTTCATGGCTATTAAGGCACAGAATTTCTTTTGAGTCTTTCCACTTTCGCTTTCATAACTTCTCATTTTTGTAAGGATTTCTGAGTGTATTTTAATATAACGTTTGGGGAGAGAAAGACTGTCGCGCCTGGAAAGCAGAGAACGAGAGCACAGCAGCGGCATCGCTAATATTGACATTACATCGGAAGGGAGAGAGGCCGAGCTGGAATGAATTGAAACGATAGAGTATTAGATTGCTAGAGAGGATGTGGAGGAGGATGACAGAGGAAGTTCCTCTTCCGGCTCAGCCACGGGAGGATCATGGCGTCAGCGGCGCCTCTTGTGCTGCTTGGAGGGTCGAAGCGGCTCCTGGGAGGTGAGTGGAGGGAAGATCGGAGGAGAATCCGGGTGCAAGTCGGGCCCTTTGGGTTCCTCCACGGCCTTGAAACAGCGAAGGGACAGGAGTGAAACATGCGGGCTGCTGCTGCTCCTCAGTCTTTCTCTCCCCAAACGTTTTTATCCTTTTGCTGCATCATTTAAAACTGCAGCCCGAGATTTTTCTGCTGGCAGATTTGGCAGATTTTTGCCAGATTTTTGCTTGTTGACGTTCATTTTTTCCTCATTCTGGTACATGACAAAGTAAAAACAAAATTTTAGAGATGTCTGTAAATTCAGCTGCATAAATTGACAACTGTAAAGGGGGCCTGAATACTTTCTGAATGCACTGTATTGAGAAAGATAAAAACACTTCAGGTTAAGTGAGAGGTTAAGTCTTGGGATGTCTTGCCCAAAATGCCTGCAGAGCATTTTGAGGAAGGGAGACTGATGTGCACAAGAGGCAGGTTGGTTGAGTTCCAAAGAGGTTTCAGTTGTTGGAATAAAATGCCCTGTGGAGAGTTTTTAATTTATATTCTATTGACCCAGTCCTGCTTCCTCTAGTTATTCCATTACCATCTTCCCTTTCCAATTTTCAGTTTTTTAAAAAATTCTGTCTATTTAAGGCAGCAGTTCCAAAAGAGAGCGGTACCGCCCCCTGGGGGCCGGTGGGAAGACTTAGGGGGGCAGTTAGAGGCAAGGGGGCTGGCAGGGTGGTGCTAAGAGGCAGCAGGGGAGCGCTGGTGGTGGGCCCCACCCAGGGTACAATTCTGGGTTGAGATTTTACCAGTTGGCAAGAACGGTTGTTACCATTCCAGTAGGTTGAAGAACTGGCAAAAAGGGCCCCTGGCTGGCCCTGCCTCCTCCATTTTCTGCTGTCAGTCCTTATTGCGCATGCATGACATTGCGCGCATGCGCAACAATCACTCTCAGTTTTTCCCACCTGCCCCGCCCAGTCTCTCCTTATGTAGTGCATGTGCTCTCGTTTCCCATTTACCCGCCCACCATTGCTACCAGCACCAGACAGCCAGACAGCCTGCCCGCTCGCCGTGCCTTTCTACCACCATCTGATGTAGGTGACTTACACTCTGCAAGCCTACTCCAGCTTTCCTCCACTTTCCCGACGTGCCTGCCTCGAGCACAGTGGTGGCAGGAGTGGAGGAAAGCCAGAGTGGGTTTGCTCTCCTTTTCAAATGTCCCGCCGCTGCTGTGTTCAAGGCGAGGCCCCACAGGTCACCCCATTGAGCCCCTTGCATTGGAGTGTGCAGCAGTCAATTGGGTGAACCTGCAGGGCCTCTTCTCGAATGCAAGGGCAGCAGGATGTCTGAAAAGGGGAGAAAAACCACTCTGGCTTTCCTCCACTTTCCCGACATGCCTGCCTTGAACGCAGTGGTGGCGGGATGTTTGAAAAGGGGAGAAAAACCACTCTGGCTTTCCTCCACTTTCCCGACATGCCTGCCTTGTACGCAGCAACAGCAGGATGTTTGAAAAGGGGAGGAAAGCCACAGTGGCTTTGCTCTCCTTTTCAAACATCCCACCGCAGCTGCATTCGAGGAGAGGCCCCATAGGCTCACCCCATTAAGCCTCTTGCACCAGAGCGTGCAGCAGTCAATGGGGTGAACCTGAGAGAGGGAAAGAGAGAGAAAGAAAAGAAAGAGAAAAGGGACAGAAAGAAAATGGGACAGACAAAGAAAGAGTGGGGGATGGAAGGAAGGGGCAGAAGAAAAAGAAAAAAAAGAAGGAGGGAGGGAGGAGAAAGATAATGAGATGCCTATTCTAGTCCAATCACCTGCTCCAGCAGGGTTAGAAGGGAGTGTGTGTGTGTTTGTCTGTGTTCTTGTAATTTACCAGTACATTTTGGTTTTGCCTTCTTCAGAATTGGCACTGTAATACATTGGGGAAAAGTAATTTTTAGGGTGGAGGTTTGGTCCAATGGATCCTGTTTAAGCCTCCACAAAATGTGAGAGCTTCCTGATAGTCTTGGCCATGTTTCATCCACAAAACCTTTAATTACTGTAATAGAAGCCAAAGATGTTTCAATGTGCTGGGCAAAGATGCTCGCAAAGATGTTTCAGTGTGGTAAAGGGCCTCTAAACTAGACCTCATTTCAATCTGATTCATCAGGTCTCTCTGTCTCTTTCTCTCTCTCTCTCTCTCCCCTCCCTCCCCCACTCTTTGTCCTTTTTCTTTCTTTCCCCTTTCTTCCTTCTTTCTTTTCTCTCTCTCTCTTTACTTCTTTCTTTTCTCTCTCTCTCTTTCCTTCTCTCAGGCTCACCCCATGGATTTGGTGCACCGCTCTGCTCGGACATAAAACAAATGAACAAGAATCAGCAAAGCATCTCTGATTAGATTCTATTCTCTACTAGAATCTAATCAGAGATGCTTTGCTGATTCTAGTCCAATGTCTTGCTCCAGCAGGGTTAGAAGGGAGTGGGTGTGTATGTGTGTGCATGGCTGTCAAAACTCCAAAACCAGGTCAAGTAGCTTTAGGGAGGCCAGTCATAAATTAGAACACTTGCTAAGCAACCTGCCATTAAGTGAGGACCACTTGTATTTCATTTGCCAATCATCAAACCATGCCCACCCAGTCATGTGACCAGCAGGCCATGCCCACCCAGTCACGTGACCAGCAGGCCACATCCACAGTCACGTGACCAGCAGGCCACGCCCTCAAATTAGGCCATGCCCACAGGAATTTGAATCCCACCCCTGGGTTGGGGGCACTGAGGATGAGTTTGTAGCACCAAGTGGGTGGTGGACTGAAAAAGTTTGGGAACCACTGATTTAAGGCACAGAATTTCTCTGTGTCTTTCCACCTTCGCTTTCACAGCATTCCCTTTCTGTAAAGCCAACAAGCATGGTATGTAAGTTGGCATTGTCATATGACATCATGCTTAACAATTGGGTTGCTTACTAACACAGATGCTAGTCCCAATTGCAGTCAGTAAGTGAACACTACTTCAATTAGGATGTCACCAGAGTGGTTGTGAAAAATATATTCTGCCCTTACTTGGAGCGGAGGACTTCCATGGGCAAAACTTTACATGAAATCTTCAACAGGGTTTAGGTATCATTTCATCAGGTAAAAACCCACAATCTCTACAATTAGCTCAGAAGGTTCAACTGGGATCATTTTGGGATAATTTTCAGGCTAAAACACATGCATTTTCTACATACATACAGATAGGCATATATATATTTCTCTTTGTATGCATATATTTACATCTGTACAATGTATCCCTAGCATTTCCAGATATAGTTCATGATAAGGCTTTGCGGTGCTAAGAATTTGTTAGAGAATTTCATGACGGAATATATATTTGAACCTGGACATAAATGTGTCAAATGAATCATAACTAATCAAAGAGGTTATTCCTTATTGTGCATGTTTGCTTATTCATTGTAATGTATACTTTTTTCTTTTTTTCATATCTTCAGCAACTATTTTATAAAGAATTAAAGTTACATGTTTCTTTGAATCTTACAGAGAAAGTGGATGGCAATAAGAGCATTCTGGAAAATTGAGAATAACAAGCAACACTGGGAAAAAAACAAAGCCAGCGAGAAATCAAAATATTTTCCATTTCCTTCAGAAAACTAGAAAATTCTTCTCCTTTCCCAGCAGTTGAGAGACAAGGAGAGAAAATTGAGAGAATTCAAGCTAGAAAAAATAGAGTGTGAGAAACTCAAGAATACGTTACATGAAAGATCAAGGGAGACTGTATTTCATTCAGAAAAAGGGGTATCTCTGAAAGTCAGCAGGGAGAAAAAGGTCTATTGGATAGCCACATAGGGCAGACTGTGATGGAGGCCTGGCCCTGTGAGGAGGAAAACAGGTGGAATTAAAGCTCCAGTAAATTTCACCTCAAGGATATCACCAGCCTTGTGACACATCAGAAGACCCACACAGGAGAGAAACCATATGAGTGTTCAGAGTGTGGGAAAGGGTTCAGTAAGAATTCCATCCCCATGACACATCACAGGACTCACACAGGAGAGAAACCATATGAATGTCCAAAGTGTGGAGAAAGTTTCAGTCAGAAATCTGGCTTGGTGACACACCACAGAACACATATCCTAGAGAAGCCATATGAATGTCCCGAGTGTGGGAAACATTTTAGACGGAATTACAACCTCGTTATACACCAGAGGATTCACACCGGAGAAAAACCGTATGAATGTCCTGAGTGTGGGAAAAGTTTCAGCCATAATTCCAGTCTAGTAACACACCAGAGGACTCACACGGGAGAAAAACCGTATGAATGTCCAGATTGTGGGAAATGTTTCAGTAAAAATTCCAGCCGGGTGTCACACCAGAGGACTCACACAGAAGAAAAACCGTATCAGTGTCCAGAGTGTGGGAAAAGTTTCAGTCATAATTCCACCCTGGTGACCCACCAGAGGACTCACACAGAGGACAAACCATATGAGTGTACAGATTGTGGCAAAAGTTTCAGTCATAATTCTACCCTGGTGATACACCAGAGGACTCATTCCCAGATTAAATTGTATGAATGTCCAGAGTGTGAGAAAAGTTTCAGGCAGATTTCCCACCTTGTGGTCCACCAGAGGACTCACACGGGAGAAAAACCATATGAATGTCCAGAGTGTGGGAAAAGTTTCAGTCAGAATTCTACCCTAGTGATACACCAGAGGACTCATTCCCAGGACAAACCATATGAATGTCTAGAGTGTGGGAAAAGTTTCAGGCATAATTCCACCCTGGTGACACACCAGAGGACTCACACAGGTGAGAAACCGTATGAGTGTCCAGATTGTGGGAAAAGTTTCAGTCAGAATTGCGGCCTCGTGACACACCAGAGGACTCACACAGGAGAGAAACCATATGACTGTCCAGAGTGTGGGAAAAGTTTCAGTCAAATTTCCAGTCTGATAACACACAAGAGGACTCACACAGGAGAAAAACCGTATGAGTGTCCAGATTGTGGGAAAAGATTCAATAAAGATTCCCACCTGGTGACACACCAGAGGACTCACACAGGAGAGAAACCATATGTGTGTCCAGATTGTGGGAAAAGTTTCAGTCAGAATTCCAGCCTCGTGATACATCAGAGGACTCATACAGGAGAGAAACCGTATGAGTGTCCTAAGTGTGGGAAAAGTTTCAGTCAGAATTGCATCCTCGTGACACATCAGAGGACTCACACAGGAGAGAAACCATATAAGTGTCCAGAGTGTGGGAAAAGTTTCAGTCAAATTTCCAGTTTGATAACACACCAGAGGACTCACACAGGAGAAAAACCGTATGAGTGTCCAGATTGTGGGAAAAGTTTCAATAAGGATTCCCACCTGGTGACACACCAGAGGACTCACACAGGAGAGAAACCATATGATTGTCCAGAGTGTGGGAAAAGTTTCAGTCAAATTTCCGGTCTGATAACACACCAGAGGACACACAGGAGAGAAACCGTATGAGTGTCTAGAATGTGGGAAAAGTTTCAATAAGGATTTGCACCTGGTGACACACCAGAGGACTCATAGCCTTGGTAAAGGCTAACTACCTGTTTCTGGTGATCAGCCAAACTATCTGGATACTTCCTTTTGCAGAAGTGTGGAATTCTTCAAAAAGGCTTTTGGGTGTTTTTTTTTTAATATTATGGAATTCCCACAATTGGAATTTCTATCTTCTCTCTTGGTGTCCTCCAGATTTTGAGTGCCAGAATTTCCCAACCACCATACACATAGTCCTTGAGATACAAGTGCAATGGGGCCTATCAATGACGCTTTTATGTTGCAATCACCGTTAAACGGGACTACTTTGCTTAAGTACCTCCACCCCCTCTCTCCCTGGTAGATCAATTTAATGAATATGTGAGTTATTACGCAGGACACTGGTTACCTCAGGTTTGGAGGCAAAGGCCCAGATTTGCATTCCCAAGGCGGCCTCTACCTCAACCCTTCGATCGCCCAGTTCTTTCCCTTTTTCACAGGGTCCCCACAGTCTTTTCTCTCCCCCACTCCCAGGTCCCCACAGGGTTTTTCCCATTCCCTCTGGGTCCCTGAAATCCTTAGACATGACTCCCATTCCAGCAGGCCTCCGAGCCTCCTCTTCCTTACCTTTGAAGATCACTGAACCTCATTTTGGGGAAAGAGGGCAGACATGCATTCCTGGGCCGCATGACTGTTTTGGAAGCAACCATCATATTCATTGTGCCTGGAATTCATTATGGTGACAACAGCACTATAACATTGATGTATTTGTTGCATCCCCCTTGGTGGTGGTGATTTGAGAAAAAACTCTACACTGGAAAATGTTTCATTTTTAATAATGTATTATGTAAGAACTCTCAATAGCTTTTGACAAGAAAAAGATGGGTATAGTTAGTGTTGCTATGAAAATTAGGGCAAGGCAAGATGTTCAGCGTTGCTTCAAACTCTGAGATCTGCACTCAATAAGTTTTAATAATAAAATTCTATGACAAAGGGTTGAAGGACCTAGGTGTGTCTACGTTATCAAAGAGAAGGATTGGGGGGGGACAACATGATAGCTGTCTTCCAGAAATTGAGTGTTTGTCACAAAGAAGAGGGAATTGACTTATTCTCTATGGCACCAAAGAACAGGACAAGAAGTAAGGAGAAATTTTCTGAGAGCAATTAACACCCACACTAAAATTCACACCCTGCTCTGTCCAGTGACACATCACAGGGCCAATCAATCTCCAGCCTCAGCTGCTGCCAAACTTCAGACACTCCAGGTGACAGCAGCATGACCATCTCACGTGAAGGAATGTTGTTTCGACTATACACTCTTCGCTACTGTCCCTTTCCCACAGTACACCCATCCTCTACTATAGGAGCCCTGTAAAGTTTCATTAAAGACGATTCAAGGGCTGACAAAAACCTAAATATTAAGCATAGCTGCACTTAGTAACAATTGAATGATCAAAAAGCATCTCACTTAGGAGCCAGAGGTTTATTAGAATTTAAAGTATAGCAAACAAAGCCTTTCCTGTAGGCCGGGTGTCAGCAATCCACAGCTCTAGAGTAGCATGTGGATCTTTGACCCCTTTCCTGTGCTTCCCTGCTGACCCAGTCGTGTGACCCGCTCTCTACTCCAAGACACTGGTCCTACCTGGTCGCATGACGTGATCTCCACCTGAAGAAGGCATGAGCCTCTCTGCAGAGTGGCGTGACTGAAACACCTGTACCATTTGTTGAGGTAATTCCCCATTAGGAGAATGAGCACATACAGGGAGACATAGTGAGAGAAGTGAAGAATAACACGCACACAGCACACAGATACACTATACAGTAAATGTAGGTTTTTACTTCCAATAAACTAAGCACAGTCCAAGATAAGCAGTCCAAGTCATTCACAGGTAAAGCAGTCAGTGTTCAGTTCAGAGATAATCCAAATATCAAAGTCCAGTATCAAAAAACAGTAACACACATCAACGATCAGTAACAGTCATTAGAAGGAACGGCAATACTCTCCAACAGAAGGAAACAGAGACTCACTGAGACTAAAACAATCTAGGTTTCTGGCTCTATCTTATGGCCATTTGAGAAACCACACCCAGTTACAGTTTTAGATACAGTATTAAAATGTCTATCCTAGTTTATATATTTCCAATCCAAATAACTGTTAGGTGACTTATATTCCTAACATTCTCCCCTTTGGGTAGGACAATATATACAACCTTACATTCTAAGTCCATAATCCTCTCAGCAAGCCTTCTGCTTTATAGAGCCTTGGGCCTTTATAAAATGATCTGCTATATTGTTTTCTGACATACAGTATTCTAGCTTAATCATTTTACTTTGCACACATTGTCTCACATTCAAACATCTTAAATCTGTGTGTTTCGTTCTTTTTTTAACAGCAATATTTGAAGCCATCTGTATTGCTGATTGGTTATCTTCGTAAACAATAGAATCTGTTACATCAATTCCCATGTCAATTAATAGTTACTTATAACAAACTAAATTTGTACATAGTAAAGACAAGCATGAGAATTCAACCTCCGTTTTTGACAAACTTAGATGTTCCTGTCTAATAGATCTCCATCCAATCAATGCCTTTCCCAATAATACTACAGTACCCGATGTAGATTTTCGTGTATTTATTTCTGTAGCAAAACTTGCATTAGCATATGCAATTAAACTCAGTTCATCTTTAGACTCCAAATACAATGCATAATGCATTGTTTCAGATATCTTAACACAGGTTTAGTTGCCTGCCAGTGCCTTTCAGTCAGTTCAGCGTTAAATCTCGCTAATTGATTAACACTGTATGCTATATCTGCCCTTGACCAATTACTAAGATAAGATAAACTATCAGTCAAGGACTGATAAATGTTCTTATCAAAAATAGGACTTTGAACATCACTATGGCTAAACACCTGGCTCATTGGTGTTTCAGCCAGCTTACAAAGTTCCATTTTAAAACTTTTTAGTAACTGGTTAATTTTATCTGCCTATAAGATTTTGTATCCTCCCTTATAGTTCTATCTATCTTTAAACCAAAATATTGTTTGATTTCTCCTGTTTTATCTTAAATTTCTTTTCTAACAGTGAGATTATTTTAGTAGCTTCTTGTTCAGTTTTGGTGATTAATGCTATGTCATCAGTAAACAACAGCAACAATGAAATTACACCATTACTTTCTCTTTTAAACAAACATGGATCAGCCATGCCAGCTACAAAACCTATCTTAGTTAATTCTTTAACTATACATTGGTTCCACTCATATCTTGATTGCTTCAAACCATAAAGACTCTTTTTCAATCTCCAGCAATCAGTTGTATTATCATTTTTAAGACTTAAAGGTTTCTTTAAATAATAGTATGTTGCAACGGTGCACGTAGATATGCCGTTTCTACATCCAAATGATTTATAATGTATTTCTCTTTAGCTGCCCACACTAATGCTGCCCTTAATGTAGTAGCCTTCAGACAAGTTGCAAACACCTCATCGTAGTCATTTGCTGTCCGATTGAACCCTTGTGTTACTAACCTGGCTTTATGGGTAACAGTCCCATCTACACCTGTCTTCAGCTTATATATCCATTTACATCCTATGGCATGTAACTTAACATTTTTGGTGGTAACTTAACATTTTTGTATACCTCCATTTTTTTTAATGATTCCAGTTCCTTATCCATTGCTACCTGCCAAGCAGCCTGATCCTTAGCAGGATACAGTTTTAGTTCACTATAGTTACCAGGAACTGTATTCATTTGGCATACAACACTAGCCTGATATCTATCAGGTGGTCGTGTTTTGGGTTGAACACCTTGGTAATACAGAGCTTACTGGTGGACTTTCCTGTGCCACCTGCTCCTGTTCTTCTATTTCTTCCTTTGCCTGTTCTACTACTTCCTCCTGTTCTTCCTCTTTAATGGCTTTTTGTGGTTTACTGATTTTATCTTTAGGGACTAATTGGGTGTCAATAATAATATCATTGCTGGATTCCTGTTCCAGTTTATCCCATCCAACGTGCTCAAGAAATTTTGCATTAGCACTACAATAAACATGAGCTGTGCCTTGATCCCAGAATCTAAACAATCTATGGTTGGCCTCATAACCCACAAAAAAAAAAAAAACTTCTTTGCCCTTTCAGTCTTACTTGTGAGGGAATATGCACCCATGGTGGAGCTCCAAATGTGCGTAGGAACTTAAATTTGGTTTTCTGCCATGCCAACAAGTGAATGGCAATTCTCCAGTTGTTGTATTCACTACATTGTTTAAAACATGGTTACTACACATTATGGCTTCACCCCACAGTGTTTCAGGTAAACCTGAATCAGATAACATAGTGCAAGCCATGGCTTGTAATGTTTGCCCTCTTCATTCTACAAAACGAGTTATGTTGTGGTCTGTAAGGTGCAGAACATTTATCCTCAACACCAGCCAATTTCAACATAGTTTGGAATCTTTTGTTAACAAACTCAGTCCCATTATCAGTTACTAAAGTAATTACTCCTCATTTTTCTCTCAGCAAACCTTAGCTAGTTAAAGAAATGTTGGAATGTTTCTGTTTTGTTTTTCATAATATAGCAGAAACTGTATCGTGAGTAATGGTCCATAATACTCAAAATATAGCAGGCATCTCCTAAACTAGGTTTCTTAGGACCAATTATGTCTGCTAACACAACCTCTAAAGGTTCTTTGGTCTAAAACCCATTTAGTCTGTTTGCAGGGGTAACCTTACTTTTTTCCTGACTATAAGCATTACAGTTTAAATACTTCTACAGGGTTTAATTTTACTCCCTCTGACAATTTGACAGTTTGAGCATTTTGAAATTAATGTGCCCTAGACGTCTATGCAGTAAATGTATACATTCATCATGTGGCTTAACATTGCTATAAACTGACTTAACCACCTGCAACTGGTCATCATATATCACATATAAATCATTCTCTAATGTAGCAGTAACACTTTTACCCTCTTTATTATACAGTTATCTCCCCTAAAGTTTACTACATAACCAAGATTAACTAAAGCCCTTACTGATAACAAATTAAATTTCAGTTTAGGTTCATATAACATAGTTAAATGTTCGTTTATACAAGGACAATATGCAGTACCTTTGCCAGAAGCCTTCATCTTCTATCCATTTGCCAAAGATACATTTTGGTTTACTCTTAGACATCTTTACAAACCTCTTTCTATCTTTAGTAATGCATTGCGATGCTCCACTATCAACAACCCACAAATCATGGTTTACAGTTGAATTTCTAGACATAGCTAAACTAACATTCTTTTTGGCCTTCTGGTGATTACCAGTATTCTGTTGTTTTCCCTTCTTACAGAATTTAGCTATATGTCCCCTAGCCCCACAAGAAAAACATTTCCTAACAGTATAGGCAGTTGAACATAAATCCTTTTCTTGTGGTTGTTCCTTCCTCAGTTGGTCCCTATCCAGCCATCTTCTTACTTCTTCTAACAACCTTCCGGTTATGTCAGTCAATGTCAATTCATCTTTGGTCAGGACTTCTAGTGAAGATACGTTATCATCATAACTTTCATTGAATGAGGAAAGAATGGTGTAAAATTGATGCAGCTCTGAAAATATCAGTTCCTTTTCATGTAGCTCTTGAACTTCTTTTCATGAAGTTCAAATGAGCTAACATATCTCCACCTTTCAGTAGACATGCTCTAAACAGTTTATGTGTAAGTTGTATGTGTGTACCTATACTGTCACGAACATAAATCCTCTTCAAATGCTCCCAACACCTAGCAGCAGACTCTTCTCCACGAATATGGTCTAGCTGCTGGTCACTCAGTGTTAGTCCAATTATACAAAGAGCTCGTTCGTTGTTCTGTTTAAAGTCCTCATTAAGTGGATCCCAAGCATTTATATCCGATGGGTCTTGAACTATAGTCCATAACCCTTCTCTACGCAGAAGTAGACTGCACTTCATAGACCAGGAAACATAGTTTGTTCCATCCAACCAGGTTATCAGTGATAGACTTGTTGAAGTGTCTTGTGCCATCTTTACCAGGATAGTAAACCACAAACAGTAAATAGTTGTCTGTATTCAGTAGTGTGCATTCACGCCACCTCTAAGTTATCTGAGCCTGGTATGGCCTGGGCCCATAACCAGTGTTGAGGTAATTCCCCATTAGGAGAAGGAGCGCATACAGGGAGACATAGTGAGAGGAGTGAAGAATAACACACACACAGCACACAGATACACTGTACAGTAAATGTAGGTTTTTTACTTCCAATAAATGTTTAAGCACAGTCCAAGATAAGCAGTCCAAGTCATTCATAGGTAAAGCAGTCAGTGTTCAGTTCAGAGATAATCCAAATATCAAAGTCCAGTATCAAAAAACAGTTCAGTAACAGACTTACATCAACGATCAGTAACAGTCATTAGAAGGAACGGCAATACTCTCCAACAGAAGGAAACAGACTCACTGAGACTAAAACAATCCAGGTTTCTGGCTCCATCTTATGGCCGTTTGAGAAACCACACCCAGTTACAGTTTTAGCATTCTCTTAAAGATACAGTGTTAAAATGTCTATCCTAGTTTATATATTTCCAACCCAAATAACTGTTAGGTGACTTATATTCCTAACACCATTTTCTCTGCACAGCCCATGACCAGCTTTTTCCGATTCTGTGTCCTTAGCGGGCAGCTCAGTACCAGCCGTTCCTTTTGTGTCAGCTCAGAAAAAAGGGGAATGGGTAGGGGCAGCCCCAACTGCTGGATTCTGGGAGGGAAGAGCTCCGGCTCTCTTGCTCAGCATTGCCACTACTCACCTGAGCATGCAGTGGTGGCAGCAGGAGGAGGAGAGAGAGGGAAACAAATGAGAGAAGTGGGAGAGATAAGAAAGAAGGAAAAAAAGTGGGAGAAGGAGAAGAAGAAAAATAAGAGGGAGAGAAAGAGAGACATAAGGGAGAAAAAGAGATGAGAAAATGATTGAGGGAGAGAATGAGAGAGGGAAAGAAAACAAATGACAGAGAGAAAAGATGGAGTGACAAGGAGAGAGAAATGAGAGAAAAAGGGAGGAAAAAGCTTCGATTCCACACTGGAGTACGGAGCGAGTCTCCATCAGCCACCATTCCCCTTCTCAGAGCAGGCGAGGAATGAGTGGGAGGGGAGGGTGAGGGGTGGGGCCAGCAGGAAGAACTTCATTTATCTGGGAACCTGAAATGATGCTTGATTTAAATATGGTAAAAAGCACCCAAAGTAGAACAACATCAGCAAAAAAAGCCTCCCAACCCTCAGTTTTTGGAAAGGGTTGAAGAGGACACATATACACACACAAGAGAGAGGGGCAGGGAGAGAGATAGAGATGAAAGGGAGATGAAAGAGATGAGAGGGAGAGGAGAGTTTTGCGAAAGAGGTTAGAGACAGATCAGAGAGGAAGAAAGAGATGAGAGGGAGGGAGGGAGAAAGAGATTAGAAAGAAATGAGAGAGACAAGAAAGAGGGAGAGAAAGAGAGAGGAGAGAGAAAAAGAGATGAGGGAAAGAGATATCTGTTTAAAAGAAAATACTGGGAGCCACAAAACCTGGGTAAGTGTGGTTGTGGAGGTCATGTGGCTGGATGGAGTGATGTTGAATTGACCACACAGGCCCACATTTTGTGGCTCCTGGTGTTTTTTTTTTCTGTGGGAAATGGGTCCAAGGTTGCAGATTCCTCCTCTAGTGACTAATCTCTCCAAGGTATCCATGGAGAGATTATGGGTTGCCTGCAATTCCTTTGGGGCTCAGTCCCTCCTGCTTGGGACCCTCTGATCAGCTGATCTGCAAGGAATATCCAGCCCAGTTCAGCCTTACCACCCCACCAATTTGGCTGCTTGCTCCCAGGCCTGCTGGGGGGAATAGGGAGCTGGGGGAGGGGGCAGAGAAAGTGACCTCCCTGTCAAGCACCAGGGAAATCAGAAGATCCAGGCTGTTCAAATGGGTATAAAGATTTATTGCAAGCTAAAGATCTCTGCAAGAATCTGAACAATGATCAAAGCAATTTGGAAATAGATAAGGAGTCAAAGAAATTCAAGGTGGGCTGGACTTAAATGTCTTGTAGGCATGAAGGGACTCAGGACCGATGGCACGTTTGATCCCTGCTGTCACCGTAATGAATTCCAGGCACTGAAAATGATGGCTGCTTCCACAATAGTCATGCCAGGGATGCATGTCCTGTCCTCTTTCCCCAAAATGAGGTTCAGTGACCTTCAAAAAGTAAGGAAGAGGAGGCTGTGAGGCCTTCTGGGGTGGGAGTCAGGTCTAAGGATTGCAGGAACCCAGTGGGAGTGGGGAAAAGCCTGTGGGGATCTTGCAGGTGTGGAGGAGGAAGAAGACAGTGGGGACCCTGTGGAAAAGGGAAAGGACTCAGGTGATCAGAGGGTTGAGGTAGAGGCGGCCTTTGGAATGCAAGCCTGGGCTTGGGCTATGCCTAGAATCCTGAGGCAGCCAGTATCCTGCTTAAAAACTCACACATTCATTTAACAGGTTTATCAGGGAGAGAAGGGGGTGGGGGTAGTTAAGCAAAGCAGCCCCATTTAATGGTGATTGCAACATAAAACCATAACTGATAGGCCCCATTACCCTTATATCTCGAGGACTACTTGAATGGTAGTTGGGATATTCTGGTATTCAAAATCTGGAGGATACCAAGGTACAAGATAGAAATTCCATAATAAATCTTTAAAAACCACCCAAAACCTTTTTGAAGAATTCTACGCTTCTGCAAAATGAAATATCCAGAAAGTTCTCCTGATCACCAGAAACAGGTAGTTAGCCTTTATCAAGGCAGTGAGTCCTCCAGTGTGTCACCAGGTGGGAATTCTGACTGAAACTTTTCCCACTTTGGACATTCATTCCGTTTTTCTCCTGTGTGAATCCTCTGGTGTGTTACCAGGCTGGCATTATTACTGAATCTTTTCCCACGCTCTGGACACTCATACGTTTTCTGCGTATGAGTCCTTCATGTTACCCTTGAACATACCTCAAATAATGAATGCTGATCAATAGCAGAGCAGAAAGCTTAAAGCAGATTACAAAATAGGGGATTGGCAAGATGTTGAGTGGCCCCCAGAATGAATTATTCATTATTTTGGCCTGGCTAACTAGGCAACTGATGGCACTTGGGGGTACCGTACCCCAATTTACATGCTAAATCATATCATTAGGCTTCAAGCGGTTGTGGAACTAATTGCCAATGAAACAGCTCAGTCTTTGCGCACTCTAGCTGTTCAGCAGAGGAAATTTAGGGACGCCATATATCAAAATCGTCTAGCATTGGATTACCTCCTGGCAGTTGTAGGAGGTGTGTGTGGTAAGTTCAATTTCGCCAATTGTTGTCTAGAATTTGATGATATTGGGGAAATAATTGAACAACACGCTAGACGCATAGAAAATCTTGCACATGTACCTGTCCAGAAGTGGAACGGATTTGACCTTGGAAATATTTTTGGGACTTGGTTTCCCAAATTACCAGGACTTCAAGCAATAGTTGCACTCGTTGGTATGATTACTGCAGGATGTGTGATTCTATCCTGTATCCTCCCTATTTTTGTGAAAACAATCTCTAATAGTCTTTCTATGTTAGTAGAAAAGAAGGCAACTGCCAAGGCTACGGCTTTATGGGCATATGAACAAGAGGGTATTTACAAAGAGCTTGTCCCCTTTTGTGAAACTCCATAGTAAGAATGCATTTGAGTGTAGTTTCAAGGGGGGGAATGAGGCAGCTGGAAAAATGGCTCTCATATTTAGCAAATGTTAGCAAAAGTCCCCAATTCCCCAAAGCTTTGTGTAACTTAATATTGTGCAAAAAATAAGTAATGGCTGAATTAAGGAACTTAATCACATTGCTGTAAACAAGGGTGGACATGGAAAGTATGAGGTGGTGTAAGATAACTGTGTAATCATAAAATTGTACTTCTCCTATATTTCCCTTTAGAAATGTGTACAATATTCTCCCTTTTTGGTAAAATGTAACAGAAGGCACGCCCTGGCTTAGATTGAGGTCACAATACGTGTGAAAGTCATGTAGCAGGAAGACCTGGGGGTTCAGAATTTGCCATGCTAATGCTCTGAACCTTTTGTGCAAATAAGCCTGTATTCTCCAACCTTTCGTGGTCTTGTGTCCTGATTTGGAAGCAAGAATTGCTGCAACATCACCAGGCTGGAAGTCTGACTGAAACTTTTCCCACACTCTGGACACTCATACGGATTCTCTCCCATGTGTCGTCTGATGTGTCACCAGGTTAGAATTCCATCTGAAAATTTCCCCACAATCTGGACATCCATACGGTTTTTCTCCTGTGTCAATCTTCTGGTGTTTTATCAGACTGGAAATATGACTGAAACTTTTCCCACTCTGAGGACATCCATACGGTTTCTCTCCTATGTGAGTCCTACGGTGTGTCACAAGGGTAGAATTCTGACTGAAACCTTCCCCACACTCTAGACACTCATAGGGTTTCTCTCCTATCTGAATCCTCTGGTGACTTAACAGGTTGCAAATATAACTAAAATGTCCCACACTCCAGACATTCATACAGTTTGTCCAGGGAATGAGTCCTCTGGTATGTCATTGGGCCCGAAGTCTGAAACTTTTGCCACAATCTGGACACTCATACAGTGTGTCTCCTGTGAGTTCTCTGGTGTCCTCAGGTGGCATTTTTTTCCACAGTTAGGATATGCAAAGGATTTCTTCCCAGGGTGAGTCTTCAGGTGTCTCATGAAGTGGGAATTTCGAATGAAACTTTTCCCTCAAACCAGGCACTTCCGGTTTCTCCCTGGTGTGAGTCCTCTGATGCTGCTATGCTTGCTGAAGCATTTACCACATTGAAAGCACTTGCAGGCCATCTGTCCTATATGTGTCCTTCAATGAACCCCAAGAAAGCTGTTCAGACTAAACCATTTCTTGCATTGCTATGGCTTTTCTACAATGGGGATCCTCTCATACATAATCAGTTGTGATTTACAATCTGTACTTTTCCCACAAAAGGCACAACAGAGGCTTTTCCAACACTGATATTCTTGAGGTCAAATATATGTGTGATCATTTGTTTACTGGTGCTTTAATTCCACCTGTTTTCCTCCTCACAGGGCCAGCCCTGCATCACTGTCTGCCCTATTTGCCTAGCCAATAGACCTTACTCCCTGCTGACTTCCAGAGTTACCCCTCTTTTTCTGAATGAAATATAATCTCCCCCTTGAGCTATCATGTAACGTATTCTTGAGTTTCTCATAGTCTACTTTTTCTTGCTTGAAATCTCCTCTTAGTTTGCTCCTTTGTCTCTCAACTGTTGAGAAAGGAGAAGAATTTTGTGGTTTTCTGAAGGAAATGGAAAATAGTTTGGTTTCTGGCTGGCTTTGCTTTCTTTTCCAATGTTGCTTGTTATTCTCAGTTTTCCAGAGTGCTCCTATTGCCATCCTCTTTGTCTATAAGATTCAAAGAAAAATGTAACTTTAATCCTTTATAAAATGATTGAAGATGTAAAAACAGGAAAAAATATACATTACAATAAATAAGCATACATGCCATAATTTCTTATATTAGTTAGGATTCATTTGAAACCTTCGTGTCCAGTTTCAAATATCCATTCAGTTATTTTCACTTTGGTGATTCAAAAATTATTAGCAGTGCAAAAGCTTATCATGAACTATATGTGGAAATGCTGGGGATACATTGTATTTGTATTTCTCATACATACAATTATAGGCGCGTGTATTTGCATTTCTCTCTGTATGCATATATTTACAATTCTCTCTGTATGCCTATATTTACAGTTGTAAATACATGCATAAAGAGAGAAATACAAATACACATGGCTATAACTGTATGTACGTGAAAAATCCATGTGTTTTAGCCTGAAAATTATCCCAAAATGGTTTCAGTTGAAACTTCTGAGCTAATTGTAGAGATTGTGGGTTTTTACCTGATGAAATGATACTTAAACTCTCTGCAAGATTTCATGTTCAGTTTTGCCCATGGAAGTCCTCAGCTCCAAGTTAGGGCTGAAAATATTTTCCACAACCACTGTGGTGATATCCTAGTGCTCACTTACTGACTGCAATTGGGACTGCATCTGTGTCAATAAGCAGCCCAATCGTTAAGTATGCTGACATATGACAATGCCAACTTACATATCATGCTTGTTGGCTTGACAGAAAGCAAAGGTGGAAAGACACAGGGAAATTCTGTGCCTTAAACAGACAGAATTTTGAGAAAACCTGAAAATAGGAAAGGGAAGATGGTGATGGAATAACTAGAGGAAGCAGGACTGAGTCAACAGAATATAAATTAAAAACTCTCCACAGAGCATTTTATTCCAACAACTGAAGCCTCTTTGGAGCTCAACCAACCTGCCTCTTGTGCACATCAGTCTCCCTTCCTCAAAATAATCTGCAGGCATTTTGGGCAAGACATCCCAAGACTTAACCTCTCACTTAACCTGAAGTGTTTTTATCTCTCTCAATACAGTGCATTCAGAAAGTATTCAGGCCCCCTTTACAATTGCCAATTTTGTTATGCTGCAACTTGATTCTACAGTTAACTCCATTTTCCCCCTCCTTAATCTACATAGTCTGTAAATTTAGTAAAAGGAAAAAAACCTGAAATATCACATTGGCATAAATATTCAGACACTCAACAGCACTTGAAATTTAGTTCAGATGCCTCCCATTTCCCTTGATTGTTGCTGACATGGTTCTACACCTTGATTCGAGTCTACCTGTGGTAGCATGAGACAAAGTCTACAACCCACACAAGTGGGTTAGGTAGTGCAGCTCATCCAGGATGGCACATCAGTGCGAGCTATGGCAAGAAGGTTTGCTGTGTCTGTCAGCATAGTGTCCAGAGCATGGAGGCACTACCAGGAGACAGGCCAGTACATCAGGAGATGTGTAGGAGGCCGTAGGAGGGCAACAACCCAGCATCAGGACTGCTACCTCCGCCTTTGTGCAAGGAGGGACAGGAGGAACACTGCCAGAGCCCTGCAAAATGATCTCCAGCGGGCCACAAATGTGCATGTGGCTGCTCAAATGGTCAGAAACAGACTCCATGAAGGCAGTATGAGGGCCCGACATCCACAGGTGGGGGTTGTGCTTACAGCCCAACACTGTGCAGGATGTTTGGCATTTGCCAGAGAACACCAAGATTGGCAAATTCGCAACTGGCACCCTGTGCTCTTCACAGATGAAAGCAGGTTCACACTGAGCACATGTGACACATGATAGGGTATGGAGACACCATGGAGAACGTTCTGCTGCCTGCAACATCCCCCAGCATGACCAGTTTGGCAGTGGGTCAGTAATGGTGTGGGGTGGCATTTCTTTAGGGGGCCGCACAGCCCTCCATGTGCTCGCCAGAGGTAGCCTGACTGCCATTAGGTACCGAGATGAGATCCTCAGACCCCTTGTGAGACCATATGCTGATGCGGTTGGCCCTGGACTCCTCCTAAAACATGACAATGCTAGACCTCATGTAACTGGAGTGTGTCAGCAGTTCCTGCAAGACAAAGGCATTATGCTATGGACTGGCCCACCCGTTCCCCAGACCTGAATCCAATTGAGCACATCTGGGAGATCATGTCTTGCTTCATCCACCAATGCCATGTTGCACCACAGACTGTCCAGGAGGGGGATGCTTTAGTCCAGGTGTGGGAGGAGATCCCTCAGGAGACCATCTGCCACCTCATCAAGAGCATGCTCAGGCATTGTAGGGGGTCATACAGGCACGTGGAGACCACACACACACTACTGATCCTCATTTTGACTTGTTTTAAGGGCATTACATCAAAGTTGGATCAGCCGTGTTTTTTTCCACTTTAATTTTGAGTGTAACACCAAATCCAGACATTCATGGTTTGCTAAATTTGATTTCCATTGATAATTTTTGTGTGATGTTGTTGTCAGCACATTCAGCTATGTAATGAACAAAGTATTTAATAAGAATACTTCATTCATTCAGATCTAGGATGTCTTATTTTTGTGTTCCCTTTATTTTTTTGAGCAGTGTACTTTGGAGTACTTCAGAACTTATTAACTTCAGCCTGGTGCATGGATGATGGCGTTTTGACTGGGCTTTTTTAAAGTGGAGGAGATCAATTTTCCCCAAGTGCTTTGAAAGGATAAATCACTGTCTAGATCAGGGATCCCCAATTCCTGGTCATTAAATGAAGTGGTGTAAATCAAAGGCTACCTGCATATAATTGGATAGGATGGGTGGCCTCTCCTAGAGATTTCATGTAGAGATTAAACGACATTGCTTACTGAGGGAAATCCGGGCAGTTCCAGCTGCAAGAATGCAGAGGGAAAAATAATATCTATCTAGATGAGTTTGGAAGCAACGTGGGTGGGCACTTCAAGGTTTTGTCCTGTATTTCACTCTTTTATCAATGGGATGAAGCTGGCAATTGTTTAAGGCTGCACATATGATGCAGCACACCTGCCTAATCTTGTGAAGGTGAGTAGGGGAAAGCATCACTCTTCCAGCTTCCCTCAGTTGCAAATATAGTTTTGGGGAGTTATCCTGCCCCCCCAAGAGGAAGAACTGGCTGGAATAGTCTTCACTGCTCCTCAAGGGAGGTGCGCTTTGTCCCTGCCTGATGACGCATTGTGTTCTCCCCACGGACGCTTTGCTTGGCGGCAAAAGAAGCCCCTGGCTCAGTTGGAGTGACAATGAGGGCATCCCTACTTTATGTCGCTAGATGGCGCTCTACAAAGAAGCAACACTCGCTTCGAGAATGCAGAGAACAAGAGAGCACAGCAGCGGCATCGCTAATATTGACATTACACCGGAGGGAGAGAGACCAAGCTGGAACGAATTGAAACTATGGAGTATTAGATTGCTAGAGAGGAAGAGGGGGAAGCTAAGAGAAAGTTCCCCTTCCGGCTCAGCCACGGGAGGATCATGGCGTCAGCGGAGCCTCTTGTGCTGCTTGGAGGGTCGAAGCGGCTCCTGGGAGGTGAGTGGAGGGAAGATCGGAGGAGAAGCCGGGAGCAAGTCGGGCCCTTTGGGTTCCTCCACGGCCTGGAAGCAGCAAAGGGACAGGAATGAAACATGCGGGCTGCTGCTGCAAAGTCTTTCTCTCCCAAAATGTTTTTATCCTTTTGCTGCACGATTTAAAACTGCAGCCCGAGATTTTTCTGATTTTACACTTGTTGACATTCATTTTTCCTAATTCCAGTACATGATAAAGTGAATACAGAATTTTAGAAAATGTCTGCAATTGTATTAAAACCCTGAAAAACCGCATTGGCATAAATATTTAGATCCTTCACTCAGCAATTACACCCTCGTGTCTTTTTGGGTATGAGGGGATAAGCTTTTTGCACCTGGATCGGGGGATTTTCTGCCGATCTTCCTTGCAAATCCTCTCAAGATCAGTCAGGTTGGCTGCGACCATCGGTGGAGAGCCATTTTCAGGTTCCTCCAGAGATATTCAATAGGGTTCAGGTCAGATCTCTGGCTGGGCCCCTCTAGGACATTCACAGAGTTGTCCCTAAGCCACTGCTATGCTGTCTTGGCTGTCCTGAGTGCTGTGGAACAGGTTTTCATTGAGGATATCCCTGTGCTTTGCTCCATTCAGCTTTCCTTTATCCCTGACCAATCTCCCAGTCCCTGCGGCTGAGAAACAACCCCAAAGTGTGATGCTGCGACCACCATGCTTTGCTGTTGGGATGACATTGGGCAGGTGATAAGCAATGCCTGAGTTTCTCCACACATAACATTTAGAAGTGACAGGTTCATCTCATCACACTGGAGAATCTTGCTCTTCACAGAGTGTTTCAGGTGCTCTTTTGCAAATTCCAAGCAGGCTTCCATGTGTTGTGCACTGAGGAGAGGCTTCTGTCTAATCACTTCTGCCATAATGCCCAGAAGGGTGGAGGGCTGCAGTGATGGTTGTCCTTCTGGAACTCTGTCCCATCTCCACAGAGGGTCTCTGAAGCTCAGTCAGAGTGACTATCTTAGGACCTTCTACCCCAATTGCTCGGTTTGACCAGACAGCCAGCTCTTGGAAAAGTCCTGGTTGTGCCAAACATTTTCCATTGGAGAATTATGGAGGTCACTTGTCCCTTAGGAAACTTCAGTGCAGCAGAAATTTTACTGTAGCCTTCCCCAGACCTGTGCCTTGCAATAATGCTGCCTCTGAACTCTGCAGGCAGTTCCTTTAACCTCACAGCTACCGTTCTGCTACAGTATTCGTTGTCAGCTATGAGGCCTTCTGTGGAGAGGGGTGTGCATTTACAAATGATGCTCAATCAAGTTAATTTACCATAGGTAGATGCCAATCAAGGTGTAGAGCTATGTCATCAACAATCAAGGGAAATAGGAGGCACCTGAACTAAATTTCAACTGCTGTTGCAAAGAGTCTGAATATTTATGCCAATGTGATATTTCAGGTTTTTTTTCCTTTTACTAAATTTACAGACTATGTAGATTAAGGAGGGGAAAAATGAAGTTAAGCAACTGTAGAATCAAGTTGCAGCATAACAAAATTGGCAATTGTAAAGGGGGCCTGAATACTTTCTGAATGCACTGTATTGAGAGAGATAAAAACACTTCAGGTTAAGTGAGAGGTTAAGTCTTGGGATGTGTTGCCCAAAATGCCTGCAGAGCATTTTGAGGAAGGGAGACTGATGTGCACAAGAGGCAGGTTGGTTGAGTTCCAAAGAGGCTTCAGTTGTTGGAATAAAATGCTCTGTGGAGAGTTTTTAATTTATATTCTATTGGCCCAGTCCTGCTTCCTCTAGTTATTCCATCACCATGTTCCCTTTCCAATTTTCAGGTTTTTTCAAAATTCTGTCTATTTAAGGCACAGAATTTCCCTGTGTCTTTCCACCTTCACTTTCACAGCATTCCCTTTCTGTAAAGCCAACAAGCATGTTATGTAAGTTGGCATTGTCATATGACATCATGCTTAACAATTGGTCTGCTTACTAACACAGATGCTAGTCCCAATTGCAGTCAGTAAGTGAGCACTACTTCAATTAGGATGTCACCTGAGTGCTTGTGAAAAATATATTCTGCCCTTACTTGGAGCTGAGGATTTCCATGGGCAAAACTGAACATAAAATCTTGCAGAGGGTTTATGTATCATTTCATCAGGTAAAAACCCACAATCTCTACAATTAGCTCAGAAGTTTCAACCGAAACCATTTTGGGATAATTTTCAGGCTGAAACACATGCATTTTCCACATACATACAGATAGGCATGTATATCTGTATTTCTCTTTGCATATATTTACAGCTGTACAATGTATCCCCAGCATTTTCAGATATAGTTCATGGTAAGTCTTTGCACTGCTAAGAATTTGTGAATCACCAAAGTGAAAAAGAGAATCTCATGACTGAATGCATATTTGCACCTGGACACAAATGTGTCAAATGAATCATAACTAATGTAAGAGGTTATTCCTTATTGTGGCATGTTTGCTTATTCATTGTAATGTATACTTTTTTCTTTTTTTCACATCTTCAGCAACTATTTTATAAAGAATTAAAGTTGCATGTTTCTTTGAATCTTACAGACAAAGAGGATGGCAATAAGAGCACTCTGGAAAATTGAGAATAACAAGCAACATTGGGAAAAAAAGCAAAGCAAGCGAGAAATCAAAATATTTTCCATTTCCTTCAGAAAACTACAATTTTCTCCTTTCCCAGCAGTTGAGGGACAAGGAGAGAAAATTTAGAGAATTCAGACTAGAAGAAGTAAGAGTGTGAGAAACTCAAGAATACGCTACATGAAAGATCAAGGGAGACTGTATTTCATTCAGAAAAAGAGGGGTATCTCTGAAAGTCAGCAGGGAGAAAAAGGTCTATTAGATAGCCACATAGGGCAGAGTGTGGTGGAGGCCTGGCCCTGTGAGGAGGAAAACAGGTGGAAACAGTAAACAAATGATCACACATATATATGACCTCAAGAATATCACCAACGTGGTGACACATCAGAAGACACACCAGAGAGAAATTATATGAGTGTCCTGACTGTGGCAAAAGTTTCAATCAGAATACCCACCTGATGACACACCAGAGAACTCACACAGTACAAAAGGTATTACTGTCCAGATTGAGGCAAAAGTTTCAGTCAGAATTCTGACCTAATGAGAAATGAGAAGACTCATTCCCAGGACAAACTGTATGAATGTCCTGAATGTGGGAAAAGTTTCAGACAGAATTCCAACCTCGTTATACACCAGAGGACTCACACAGGAGAAAAACCATATGAATGTCCAGATTGTGGGAAAAGTTTCAGTTGTAATTCCAACCTTGTTAGACACCAGAGGACTCACATAGGAGAAAGAATATATGAATGTCCTGTGTGTAGGAAAAGTTTCAGACGGAATTCCAACCTCGTTATACACCAGAGGACTCACACAGGAGAGAAACTGTATGAATGTCCAGAATGTGGGAAATGTTTCAGTCAGAAGTCCAACTTGGGGACACACCAGAGGACTCACACTGGAGAGAAACTGTATGAGTGTCTAGAATGTGGGAAATGTTTCAGTCAGAAGTCCAACTTGGGGACACACCAGATGACTCACACTGGAGAGAAACTGTATGAATGTCCAGAATGTGGGAAAAGTTTCAGACAGAATTCCAACCTCGTTACACACCAGAGGACTCACACAGGAGAAAAACCATATGAATGTCCAGATTGTGGGAAAAGTTTCAGTTGTAATTCCAACCTTGTTAGACACCAGACGACTCACACAGGAGAAAAAATATATGAATGTCCTGTGTGTAGGAAAAGTTTCAGATGGAATTCCAACCTCATTATACACCAGAGGACTCACACAGGAGAGAAACTGTATGAATGTCCAGAATGTGGGAAATGTTTCAGTCAGAAGTCCAACTTGGGGACACACCAGAGGACTCACACAGGAGAGAAACCATATGAGTGTCAAGAATGTGGGAAAAGTTTCAGTTGTAATTCCAACCTCGTTACACACCAGAGGACTCACACAGGAGACAAACCATATGAATGTCCAGAATGTGGGAAAAGTTTCAGTTGTAATTCCAACCTCGTTACACACCAGAGGACTCACACAGGAGACAAACCATATGAATGTCCAGAATGTGGGAAATGTTTCAGTCATAATTTCAACCTTGAGAAACACCAGAGGATTCACACAGGAGACAAACCATATGAGTGTCCAGATTGTGGGAAAAGTTTCAGTGAGAATTCCAACTTCATGATGCACCAGAGGATTCACACAGGAGAAAGACCGTATCAGTGTCTAGATTGTGGGAAATTTTTCCGTTGGAATTCCAACCTTGCTACACACCAGAGGACTCACACAGGAGAAAAACCATATGAATGTCCAGATTGTGGGAAAAGTTTCGGTCAGTATTCCAACCTTGTTAGACACCAGGCGATTCACACAGGAGAAAAAAATATATGAATGTCCAGAATGTGAGAAAGGTTTCAGTGATAACTCCAACCTTGTGAAACACTTGAGGATTCACACAGGAGATTGTGGGAAAAGTTTCAGTCAGAATTCCAGCCTTGTGAAACACCAGAAGACTCACACAGGAGAGAAACCTTTTGAATGTCCAGAGTGTGGGAAAAGTTTCAGTGATAATTCCAGCCTTGTGAAACACCAGAGGACTCACACAGGAGACAAGCCATATGAGTGTCCAGACATTGGGAAAAGTTTCAGTCAGAATTCCCACCTGGTGAGACACTAGAGGACCCACATAGGAGAGAATCCATATGAGTGCCCAAAGTGTGGGAAACATTTCAGTAGGAATTCCCACCTGATGACAAACCAGAAAACTCACATGTACAAACTGTATGAGTGTCCAGATTGTGGGAAAAGTTTCAGTCAGAATTCCAACGTTTTAACATACCAGAGAGAAACCGTATTAGTCCTCAGAGCAAGGGTCTTCAACTTGGCAAGTTTAATACTTGTGGACTTCAGCTCCCAGAATTCCTGAGCTAACATGACTGGAAGAGGAATTCTGGGAGTTGAAGTCTACAAGTCTTAAAGCCGTCAATTTTAAAGACTCCTGCTCCAGAGTGTGGGAAACGTTTCAATCAGAATTCCAGCTCGGTGACATATCAGAGGACTCACAGCCATGATAAAGGCTAATTACATGTTTATGGTGATCTGCAGAACCTTCTGGATATTTCTTTCTGCAGAAATATGGAATTCTTCAAAAAGGCTTTCGGGTGGTCTTTTTTTATACTGATTATGGAATTCCCACAATTGGAATTTTTATCTTCTATCTTGGTGTTCTCCAGATTTTGAGTGCCTGAATTTCCCAACCACCATACATGTAGTCCTTGAGATACAAGTGCGATGGGGCCTATCAATGACACTTTTATGTTGCAATCACTGTTAAATGGGACTGCGTGGCTTAAGTACCCCCACCCCCTCTCTGCCTGGTAAAGCTATTCAATGAATGTGTGAGTTATTAAGCGGAACACCTCAGGGTTGGAGGCATAGACAAGGCCCAGGCTTGCATTCCCAAGGCTTCCTCTACCTCAACCCTTTGATTGCCCCAGTCCTTTCCCTTTTCCACGGGGTTCCCACTGGCTTCTTCCTCCCCCCACCTTGCAAGGTCCCACAGGCTTTTCCCTACTCCCACTGGGTTCCTCCAGTCCTGAGACCTCACTCCCACCCCAGCAGGCTTCACAGTCTCCTCTTCCTTACCTTTTGAAGGTCACTGAACCTCATTTTGGGGAAAGAGGACAGGATATGCATCCCTGGGCTGCATGACTGAGTTGTGGAAGCAACTGTCATTTTCATTGTTCCTGAAATTCATTCCTGGGCAATGCAGTGGATTTGTGAAAGCAGCTGCCATTTTGCCACCTGCCTGTGGGCCAAAATAAGTGCAGTTTCTGGCTCATTGACCTTCAGGAAAGAGAGAATTAGTCCAAAGCCCCGTGAAAAAAAAAGCAGTGTAAAATTTCACATGTAGAAGCTGTTCTGCCTTGCAGATGGACCCTATGGAGAAGAGCTGTAGGAATATTGTGTTGAAGAGAAAAGGGATTATGCTTTCGATCACAGCATCTCCAGGTTTATTAGCAACTTCTGTTGGGAACTCATTTTTGGGGGGCTTCTTTCCCTTTGATGGCTGCTGGGTGAGATCAGCACCATAATGCCGATGTATTGGTTGCATCCTCCTTGGTGGTGGTGATTTGAGAAAAAATTACACGCGCCCTGTACCATTCCAGACAATCGGCTGTCCAATCTACTCTTAAAAACCTCCACTGAGGGAGCACCCACAGCTTCTAGAGCAGGGGTTTCATTTCATTGAGAGCCGCATCAGGGTTGTTTGACCTCGGAGAGCCATGGGGTGGCAGGCAGTGGATATAGCCATGGTGGATGTGACATGAGACCACACATGGTTTTATACACTTATAAAAATAGAGAGCCGTATATTTCTCTGACTGTGTTTTTGAATACTTGATCTGAGTCGAGAATGGTCTCCAGGCGCACTCTGGAGGTCCTGTTTTGGGCCTGGAAGGCCTCCTGCAGCCCCAGGAGGGTTTTAAGACAACACTGGACAGTCACTTGTCTGAAATGATATAAGGTCTCCTGCTCTAGCAGGGGGTTGGATTAGATGACCTCAAAGATCCTTTCCAATTCTGCAATACTACTGTATATTCTAGTAGTTATTTTTCTGCTTCTAAGCCATGGAGGGAACCAAACAGCCTGACTTGTTCCCACCCTCTCCTTGGACCTATTCTTAGCTCACCTTCCAGCTCCCCCTTTCATCCAGGGAAGAGCAGGAGAGATTAGCTGTGAAGATTAGCTGCATGCTGAGCCCTAAAAGTTCATGAACTTATTACAGAATTAGAGAATAAAAGTTGGGCCGGACCAAGTTTCTAAGCAGGGGACTCTATTTGATTCTGGACCATTGGCTGTCCAATCTGCTCTTGAAAACCTCTGTAGAAGGCTCTCAAAATGCCTTTCTTCTGAGGATTCGATTTTCCTGCTGGGAGAGCTCTGGTGCAAGGATACAGACAACTGCTTGAAAGCTGGATCTTTTTATTGTCCAGGAAAGCGAGAGATAGCAAGAAGTCTGCGTTCCTGGGGCTAGCTAGCTTTGTATGATAAGCCCCTGATTTTTATACTTTTTTTCTCCTTTTGTGTGTGAGTGCTTGTGTTTGTATTTCTTAATGTTTTAAATCCTGTTGGGTTGTCTTCATTTCCACCAGAGGGTAAACTCCGCGGGGTGGTTTGATTGGATTATCAGTTTCGTCCTAATGTTTTCTTATATTTGTTTTGTGGCAATCTACTGTCTGTCTCCTTTGCAATATATTTTGTGCCTTTTGTCTGTTTGTTTTGCTGATTTGGCATGTTTTCTTGTTTCCCTAGTTTTCTTAATTATTTGGGCTTTTGTCTAAGGGGCTTCTTCAATACCTTTTATTTGATTCCTTTTCCTATGCAAGTTTGTTTTACGGCTGGCTTGATGTTGCCGTTGGGCTTTTCCTGCTTGGGTGACACCACTGTCCTCGTGAAGTTTCCTTTCCACACCTCCACTGAAGGAGCACCCACAGAGGCAAGCCATTCCATGGATGGGTTCCTTTCTTGTGAAGAAGCAAGCAAAAGGTTTATTTCAATGGGCCTTTCGGATTTCTTTGTAAGGGAGCTAATCCACAAACGGGCTGGCTGGAGACTTTGGCATTGGTCGGCCTCGGCCTAGTGGCCCCCTCCCCTTATTGGCTTCAGCGAAGGGGTTAAAGGCTTTTGCGCCCGGAAAGGAGGCAGGAAAGGGGGAAAATTGGGGTGGGAGCCAATCCCGACCCCTCCTTGCCCTCCTTCCTGGTCTGCCGACATCTCTTACATCAAGTCCTGCAGAGATTCCCTCGTGGGAAGAGGCGCTCAAGGGGCGCCAGGTGAGCAAGGCCGCTGCCAGAGGGGGAGGAAGAGGAGGGGGAATCCCCAGGTGCGGGCAGGGAGGAGGGATTCCTGGGGGGAGGGGAGGAGAGCGAGGTGGTTTTCCCAGTTGTGCCCCCTCCCCTTCCGAGTCCCCGCCTTTCCTCGCAAGGTTTTCTGCTCCGTGAGAACCGCTGCGCCGCCGCTTCTCCTCGGTTGCGCGAACGGGTCTCGGATCCCCTTAAAATCCTCCCTCCAAGCCCCCCGCCCTCCTTCCCCACAGCCCAACATTTGGTGCAGCCCGGCTCCCAGGGTGAGGCCGCCTGGTGTTGGGCACCACCGTTCCCACGTTCCCCTGTGGCTGCTGGGGAGGATCCGCCTCCCAGGGTCTGGAGGGGAGGAAGAGGATCTGGGTTCAGAAGGATCGTGGCTGGGCGTGAACCCTGCGAGGAGGAGGCCGGTGGCATCTCGAGGGTTACGGAGACCAGAGAGGCGTCCAACTGAGCTTCCTTGGAGATGCAGCACCTGAATCTGCCTCTCTTACCTGCCCAGATTCCCTTTCTGATGCATCCCTGTTTCCCTCTGCCCACGTGACTGAACAGCCCTGTCGGCAAAGGTTTTCAATTTCAATTCCAGTTCTTTTACAGATTGTATAATCTAATAACTGCCTTTGAGCATTTTGGGGAAGAGAGACTGATGTGCAGAAGAGGAAGATTGGTTGAGCTCCAGAGAGGCTTCAGTTGTTGGAATAAAATGTCCTTTGGACGGTTTTTGTTTATATTCTGTTGTGCCAATGCTGCTTCCTTCTAGTTATTCCGTTACAAACTTCCTTTTCCAATCTGCAGTTTTTCTTCATGGCTATTATAAGACAAAGAATCGCTTTTGAGTCTCTCCACTTTCACTTTCATAACTTCTCCTATCTGTAAAGATTTCTGAAAGTATTTTAATATAATGTAAACCTTGGAGCACTTCAGAACTTACTAATTTCAACCGGGCGCATGAATGATGGTATTTCGACTGGGCTTTTTTAAAGGGTGGGCGGGGGAGATCAATTTTCCCCAAGTCCTTTGAAAGGATAAATCACTGTCTAGATCAGGGATCCCCAACCCCTGGTCACTAAATGAAGTAGTGTAAATAAAAGCCTGTATAGAATTGGATATGAAAGGATGGGTGGCCTCTCCTAGAGATTTCATGTAGAGATTAAACCACATTGCTTACTGATGGTTATTTGGGCAGTTGCAGCTGCAAGAATGCAGAGGGAAAAATAATATCTCCCATCTAGATGAGTTTGGAAGCAACGTGGGTGGGCACATCAAGGTTTTGTCATGTATTTCCTTCTTGTATCAATGGGATGAAGCTGGCAATTGTTTAAGGCTGCACACGCAAACAAGACCTTCATGAACTTTTATGATGCAGCACCTGCCTAATCTGGTGAAGGTGAGTAAGGGAAAGCATCACTCTTCAAGCTTCCCTCAGTTGCAAATATAGTTTTTGGGTGTTATCCTGCCCCCCGCCCCCCAAGAGAAAACTAGCTGGAATAGTCTTCACTGATCCTCAAGGGAGGTGCACTTTGTCCCTTCTGGTGAAGCATTGTGTTCTCCTCAAGCCCAGGGGTGCTTTGCTCGGTTGCAAAAGAAGCTCCTGGCTGTGTTGGAGTGACAGTGAGGGCGTCCCTACCAGACCCCAAAGGACAGACTAGGGCTAGAGCCTTCCATTCAACAGCTTCACTGTTACAGCTTCAATCGTTTGCCAAGGCAGGTTTTGAAGACTTATCCTGCATGTCCCCAGAAGTCAAAGTGGCTGGAACAACCTTCACCAGCCCCCATGGGAGGATCACTTTCAGGTTGCGTATTATACCTCACTCCCCGCCTAGGACACTTTCCTTTGCTTTAATTCGAGCAAGAGGGAAAATGAGCGTGCACTCTTGGGAGACCTGAAAGAAAAGGTATAGGATAGATTGTCATGGACGAAAGCTATTCCTCTGCTCGGTGGGAGTGGAATAAGATTCGATAGCACCGAAAGAAGGACGGAACCCATGAAAGCCTCTTGCGAACACGGCAGGGTGAGGGAAAGGACGAGGATGAATTTCCACCTTATGTCGCTAGATGGCGCTCTACAAAGAAACAACACTCGCGCCTAGAAAGCAGAGAACAAGAGCACAGCAGCGGCATCGCTAATATTGACATTACACCGGAAGGGAAAGAGACTGAGCTGGAACGAATCGGGACGATAGAGTGTTAGATTGCTAGAGAGGATGTGGAGGAGGATGACAGAGGAAGTTCCTCTTCCGGCTCAGCCACGGGAGGATCATGACGTCGGCGGAGCCTCTTGTGCTGCTTGGAGGGTCGAAGCGGCTCCTGGGAGGTGAGTGGAGGGAAGATCGGAGGAGAAGCCGGGAGCAAGTCGGGCCCTTTGGGTTCCTCCACGGCCTGGAAGCAGCGAAGGGACAGGAGTGAAACATGCGGGCTGCTGCTGCTGCTGCTCAGTCTTTCTCTCCCCAAACGTTTTTATCCTTTTGCTGCATGATTTAAAACTGCAGCCCGAGATTTTTCTGCCGACAGATTTGGGAGATTTAAAGAAATCTTGATATATATATATATCTTCCCATTTCTTAACCACCCAGCTCCCTCGCCCTTATCGTCACGTATAAATTTCCTTGTGGTTTTATTGAGATGTCGCTTTCCCGGCAAGCGAGGAGTTTCAGGGGCAAAAGGGAGGTTTGCATAGGATTTGCTCACCCTTTAATCTGTTAGTGGCTTTAAAAAAAACAGATTAAAGAAAATTGAGCCAATGCTCTTCTGAGTCATTTTGCAGACAGAAATACACGTAATTGTTTACATAAATAAATTCTCAGGAGTGTATTTCCGTGTCAATAGGAACAGACACTCAGTGCATTCAGACGGTATTCAGACCCCCTTTCGCTTCTGTCGATTTTGTTGTGCTGCAGCCTGATTTTACACTTGTTGACATTCATTTTTTCCTCACTCCTGTACATGACAAAGTGAAAACAGAATTTTAGAAATGTCTGTAAATTTATTAAAAACAAAAAAAACCCTGGAAAACCACATTGGCATTTGTTGAAGCACCTCTGGCAGCAATTACAGCCTCATATGTCTTTTTAGTTATGAGGGGATAAACTTTGTGCACCTGGATTGGGGGATTTTCTGCTGATCTTCCTTGCAAATTCTCTCAAGCTCAGTCAGGTTGGCTGCAACCATCGGTGGAGAGCCATTTTCAGGTTCCTCCAGAGATATTCAATAGGGTTCAAGTCAAAGCTCTGGCTGGGCCCCTCTAGGACATTCACAGAGTTGTCCCTATGCTGTCTTGGCTGTGTCCTTCTCATGTTGAGAAGTGGACCTTCGGCCCAGTCTGAGGTCCTGAGTGCTGCGGAACAGGTTTTCATTGAGGATATCCCTGTGCTTTGCTCCGTTCAGCTTTCCCTCAACCCTGACCAATCTCCCAGTCCCTGCGGCTGAGAAACAACCCCAAAGTGTGATGCTGCCACCACCATGCTTTGCTGTTGGGATGACATTGGGCAGGTGATGAGCAGTGCCTAGGTTTCTCCAGACATAATATTTAGAAGTGACAGGTTCATCTCATCAGACCGGAGAATTTGCTCCTCACAGAGTTCTTCAGGTGCTTTTTTACAAACTCCAAGCAGGCTTCCATGTGTTGTGCACTGAGGAGAGGCTTCTGTCTAGTCACTCTGCCATAATGCCCAGAAGGGTGGAGGGCTGCAATGATGGTTGTCCTTCTGGAACTCTGTCCCATCACCACACAGGATCTCTGAGGCTCAGTCAGAGTGACCATCTTAGGCCCTTCTAACTCAATTGCTCAGTTCGATCAGGCGACCAGCTCTTGGAAAAGTCCTGGTTGTGCCAAACGTTTTCCATTGGAGAATTATGGAGGCCACTTGTCCCTTAGGAAACTTCAATGCAGCAGAAATTGGACTGTAGCCTTCCCCAGACCTGTGCCTTGCAATAATGCTGTCTCTGACCTCTGCAGGCAGTTCCTTTAACCTCACAGCTACTGTTCTGCTACAGTATTCGTTGTCAGCTATGAGGCCTTCTGTGGATAGAGGTGTGCCTTTACAAATCATGTTTAATCAAGTTAATTTACCACAGGTAGATGCCAATCAAGGTGTGGAACCATGTCATCAACAATCAAGGGAAATGGGAAGTACCTGAACTAAATTTCAAGTGCTGTTGCAAAGGGTCTGAATATTTATGCCAATGTGATATTTCAGTTTTTTTTCCTTTTACTAAATTTACAGACTATGTAGATTAAGGAGGGAAAAAATGAAGTTAAACAACTGTAGAATCAAGCTGCAGCGTAACAAAATTGGCAATTGTAAAGGGGGCCTGAATACTTTCTGAATGCACTGTATTGAGAAAGATAAAAACACTTCAGGTTAAGTGAGAGGTTAAGTCTTGGGATGTCTTGCCCAAAATGCCTGCAGATTATTTTGAGGAAGGGAGACTGATGTGCACAAGAGGCAGGTTGGTTGAGCTCCAAAGAGGCTTCAGTTGTTGGAATAAAATGCTCTGTGGAGAATTTTTAATTTATATTCTGTTGACCCAGTCCTGCTTCCTCCAGTTATTCCATTACCATCTTCCCTTTCCAATTTTCAGGTTTTTTCAAAATTCTGTCTATTTAAGGCACAGAATTTCTCTGTGTCTTTCCACCTTCGCTTTCACAGCATTCCCTTTCTGTAAAGCCAACAAGCATGTTATGTAAGTTGGCATTGTCATATGACATCATGCTTAACAATTGGGCTGCTCACTAACACAGATGCTAGTCCCAATTGCAGTCAGTAAGTGAGCACTACTTCAATTAGGATGTCGCCAAAGTGGTTGTGAAAAATATATTCTGCCCTTACTTGGAGCTGAGGACTTCCATGGGCAAAACTGTACATAAAATCTTGCAGAGGGTTTATGTATCATTTCATCAGGTAAAAACGCACAATCTCTAAAGTTAGCTAAGAAGATTTGACTAACAATTGGATAATTTTCAGGCTAAAAACACATCGATTTTCCACATACATACAGTTATAAGCGTGTGTTTTTGTTTTTCTCTCCATATGCATATATTTACAACTGTACAATGTATCCCGAGCATTTCCAGATATATTTGATGATAAGGCTTTGCACTGCTAAGAATTTGTGAATCACCAAAGTGAAAAAGAGAATTTCATGACTGAATGGATATTTGAACCTGGACACAAATGTGTCAAATGAATCATAGCTAATGTAAGAGGTTATTCTTTATTGTGGCATGTTTGCTTAATTATTGCAATGTATACTTTTTTTCGTCTTTTTCACCTCTACAACCATTTTATAAAGAATTAAAGTTACATTTTTCTTTGAATCTTACAGACAAAGAGGATGGCAATAAGAGCACTCTGGAAAATTGAGAATAACAAGCAACATTGGAAAAGAAAGCAAAGTCAGCTAGAAATCAAAATATTTTCCACTTCCTTCAGAAAACCACAGAATTCTTCTACTTTCTGAGCAGTTGAGAGACTACCGAGAAAATTTTTAGAGGAGATTCCAAGCAAGAAAAAGTAGAATATGAGAAACTCAAGAATACGCTACATGAAAAATCAAGGAAGTTTATATTTCATTCAGAAATAGGGAGGAGGAAAACAGCTGGAATTAAAGGACCAGTAAACACATGATCACATATATATTTGACTGCAAGAATATCAGTGTTGGAAAAGCTCCTATTGTGCTTATTATGGGAAAATTACAGATTGTAAATCATAACTGATTATGTATGACAGTATCCACACTGTAGAAAAGCCATAGCAATGCTATAAATGTGAAAAATAGTTTAGCCTGAACCTTGTAAAAGACTTGTAAAAGACACATATAGGTGACCTACAAGTGCTTTCTGTGTGGTAAAGCAAAGCAACATCAGAGGACTCACACCGAAGAGAAACTGTAAATGCCCAATTTGAGGGAGAAGTTTCATTAGAAATTCTCACCTCATGAGAGACCTGAAGACTCACTTTGGGAGACATCTTTTGAATGTCCTGACTGTGGGAAAAAATTTCAGTCACATTTCCACCCTGGTAATACACAAGAAGATTTTCACAGGAGAGAAACCTTTTGTATGTCCCCAGTGTAGGAAAAGTTTCAGTCAGAATTCTCACCTGGTGATACAGCAGAGAACTCACATGGTACAAACCATATGAGTGTCCAGATTGTGGCAAAAGTTTCAATCAGAATTGCGGTGTAATGACACACCAGAGGACTCATTCCCAGGAGAAACTTCATGAATGCCCCGAGTGTGGGAAAAGTTTCAGTCGTAATTCCAGTCTGATAACACACCGGAGGACTCACACAGGAGAGAGACCATATGAATGTTCAGAATGTGGGAAATGTTTCAATAAAAATTCCCACCTGGTGACACACCAGAGGACTCACACAGGAGACAAACCATATGAGTGTCCAGAGTGTGGGAAACGTTTTAGTCATATTTCCAATCTGATAAGTCACCGAAGGATTCACACAGGTGAGAAACCGTATGAGTGTCCAGAATGTGGGGAAAGTTTTAGTCAGAATTCCACCCTCGTGACACACCAGAGGACTCACACAGGAGAAAAACCATATGAATGTCAGTGTGGGAAAAGTTTCAGTCATATTTCCAGTCTGGTAAAACACCAGAGGACTCACACAGGAGAAAAACCGTATGAATGTTCAGAATGTGGGAAATGTTTCAGTAATAATTCAGACCTGGTGACACACCAGAGGACTCACACAGAGGACAAACCATATGAGTGTCCAGATTGTGGCAAAAGTTTCAGTCAGAATTCCAGCCTAATTATACACCAGCGGGCTCATTCCCAGGACAAATTTTATGAATGTCCAGAATGTAAGAAAAGTTTCAGTCATAATTCCCAGCTGGTAACACACCAGAGGACTCACACAGGAGAAAAACCATATGAATGTCCTGAGTGTGGAAAATGTTTCAGTAAGAATTCCAATCTGGTGACACACCAGAGGACTCATACAGGAGAGAAACCATATCAGTGTCCAGAGTGTGGGAAAAGTTTCAGTCATAAGCACTCCCTGGTGATACACCAGAGGACTCACACAGGGGACAAACCGTATGAGTGTCCAGAGTGTGGGAAAAGGTTCAGTCAGAATTCCAGCTTGGTGACACACCAGAGGACTCACACAGGAGAGAAACCATATGAGTGTCCAGAGTGTGGGAAAAGGTTCAGTAATAATGCCAGCTTGGTGACACACCAGAGGACTCACACAGGGGAGAAACCGTATGAGTGTCCAGATTGTGGGAAAAGTTTCAGTCAGAATTCCAGCCTTGTGATACACCAGAGGACTCACACAGGAGAGAAACCATATGACTGTCAGTGTGGGAAAAGTTTCAGTCATATTTCTAGTATGGCAAAACACCAGAGGATTCACACAGGAGAAAAACCCGTATGAATGTTCAGAATGTGGGAAATATTTCAATAATAATTCCGACCTGGTGATACACTAGAGGACTCACACAGAGGAAAAACCGTATGAGTGTCCAGATTTTGGCAAAAGTTTCAGTCAGAATTCCAACCTTGTGAAACACCAGAGGACTCACGTAGGATAGTCTCCATATGTGTGCCCAGAGTGTGCGATAAGTTGGTCAGAATTCCAGCCTGGTGACACACCAGAGGACTTTTTAGACAACACATCTCAAGATTATACCTATCATTAGAGAAAAAATGGGAGATGTTACTTTCTTATAAATATCTTACAATAACAATGTTGAGATGATTTTAACAATTATCTGGGAAGAATTTAATATAAAATTCCCGGAATTAAAAATAAACTGCAGGAAAAGTATAATAATTTCCTCAACTCAAAATGAGTGAAAATTAAATTGATAAAAATTCCTGTTTCTGGTGATCAGCAGAACTTTCTGGATATTTCCTCTTGCAGAAGTCTGAATTCTTCAAAAAGGCTTTTGGGTGGTGTTTTTTATATTGATTATAGAATTTCCACAATTGGAATTTCTTCCCTTTACCTTCTGTCCTCCAGATTTCGAGTGCTGGAATATCCCAACCACCATACAAATGGTCCTCGAGAGATAAGGGTAATGGGGCCTATCAGTTATGGTTTTATGTTGCAATCACCACTAAATGGGGCTGCTTTACTTAACTACCCCCGCCCCCTTCTCTCCCTGATAAACCTGTTCAATGAATGTGTGAGTTATTAAGTGGAATACTGGCTACCTGAGATTTGTAGGCATAGCTCAGGCCCAGGCTTGCATTCCAGAGGCGGCCTCTACCTCAACCCATTGATCACCTGAGTCCTTTCCCTTTTCCACAGGGTCCCCACTGGCTTCTTCCTCCTCCCCACCTGCAAGATCCCCACAGGCTTTTCCCCACTCCCACTGGGTTCCTGCAATCCTTAGACCTGACTCCCACCCCAGAAGGCCTCAGCCTTCTCTTTCCTACTTTTGAAGGTCACTGAACCTCATTTTGGGGAAAGAGGGCAGGACGTACATCCCTGGCACGACTGTATTGTGGAATCAGTCGTCATTTTTAGTGTTCCTGGAATTCATTACGGTGACAGCAGGGATCAAACATGCCATCGGTCCTGAGTCCCTTCATGCCCACAAGACATTTAAGTCCAGCCCACCTTGAATTTCTTTGACTCTTTTCTACTTCCAAATTGCTTTGATCATTGTTCAGATTCTTGCAGAGATCTTTAGCTTGCAATAAATCTTTACACCCATTTGAACAGCCTGGATCTTCTGATTTCCCTGGTGCTTGACAGGGAGGGCACTTTCTCTCTCCCCCCCCTCCCCCAGCTTCCTATTCCCCCCATACCAACCCCCAAAGCAGCCAAATTGGAGAAAGGCTTGCAACTCTCATCCAGAGGCCCTCCCTGGAGAGGAATTCTGGGGGAGGGATCCTCCCCTAGAGTTCCTCTCCTGTTACTCATCCTCATCAAAGCATTTTTCCTGGATATCTTCTCCCCCCCCCCGTGTTTTTCTTGCCCCCATTCTTTGCCCCTCTGTTCTGTGCAGTCCTCCTGTTGCCTTCCCTGTCCCACATTCTCCCCTCAGACCTGGTGGGATGGTAAGTCTGAACTGGGCTGGATCTTCCCTGCAGATCAGCTGATCAGAGGGTCCCATGTTTTTTCCCTGGGTACCTTGGAGAGACTAGTCACTAGAGCAGGGATCCACAACATTAACCACTCAAAGAGCCATTTGGACCTGTTTCATACAGAAAAGAACATCGGGAGCCACAAAACCTGGGTGGTTTGATGGCCAACTCAACATCACTCACTCCCACCCAGTCACATGAACAACCCCCCCCACCAGCCATGCCTATCCAAGTTTTGTGGCTCCCGGTATTTTCTTTTAAACGCATCTGTGTGTGTGTGTGTGTGTGTGTGTCTTTCTTATCTCTCTTTCTTCCCCTCTCTTCCTCTCTCTCATCTTCCTCTCTTTCACTCTCATCTTTCTAATCTCAACTCTCTCTCATCTCTGTCATCTTTCTCCCTCTCTTTCTAATCTCTCATTTCTTTTTTTTCTCCATCTCATCTCTCTCTATTCTCTTCCTCTTTGTCTCCTCTCTCCCCTCTCTTTCTTTCTCCCTCGCTCTCATATATATATAGATCTCTGGAGTGTCTGTCTGTTTTTCATCTTGAACCATTCCCCAAAACAGGTGAGGGTTTGGGGTCGTCTTCTTTTTTTGCCGATGTTGTTCTTTGGGTGCTTTTTACCGTATGATTTAAATCAAGAGTCATTTCAGGTTCCCAGATGAATGAAGTTCTTTTGCCCCCTGCTGTGGCTTCCTGTCAGCTGAATCCACCAGTGGCTGGCCCCGCCCTTCATCCTCCCTGCCCACTCCTCACCTGCCCTGTGAAGAGAAGGGTGCCGGCGGCTGATGGAGACTCGCACCGTATTCCAGAGTGGGAGTGAAGTGCCCCTCTACTTGCCTCTTTTTCCAGTGTCTCTGGGAGAGATGCATGACTTTTTCTCCACCTCACAACCCTGGCAGGGCTGGCTACCTAATGGTCTCCAGGAGGAGGAGGGGATGCTGTCTTCCTCATTGTGAAGCGAGCTAAATTTAAGTGTGCTGCGCAAGGCGCTACAAGAGCAGTAAGCAGGCGGCGAGAGGAATATGAGGAGCTGTGTGGCTTTCCCTCCGCCCCAAGACACTGGCTGGGCCAGAGGAATAATCAAGTTGAAACCCATGTCACGCCTCCCATCTCCAGAATACTCCGCTTTGCTGGCATCCTGCCATAAATGCAAGGAAGGGGAGGAGGCAATTAGGGAAGTAAGGAATGAGCATGGGAAAGAGCAGAGAAGGGGAGTGGGATGACGGGGAGACAGGAACCAGAGTTGTCAATCCGGAATAAATAGGATCAACCACAGAGCCTGAAAATGGAATGCGAAACTACACCAGGGAGATGCCAAACCTCAAAGCCATTCCCAAAACATCAAAACCAAAGGCTATTGGACACTGATGGCCTGATCAAGGGGGGAGGACCAGGTAAAGGGGTGGAAATTAAAACTTGTTAGAGTTTGTAGCAATCCTGCCAGCACACAGACAAATAATTCAGCAAGCTTCATTATATAGAACAAACTTCTTTATATACAATGATATAAAACATGAAGCATTTGTACAATACCCATGCAGCTCTTTTCAACATGGTAGAAGAAGGAATTTTCAAGTACAAGCACACATGCTCTCTTATACATAGTACAGTTTAAGTCACGCCCAGGCTCCAAGCTGTCTCTCATGGCTCAGACAACAACTCTTGGGCCTCCCTCACCAAACAGTCCCCATTGGCTGACTTCTTGTTGTGGCTATTCCAGCTGATGAATTCTTAATGCACCAACCAAACTTTATGCGGGAATACTCAGGTCCAGCTTTGCTTACGCTGTAACCACTTAAATTTACTAAACCTTTCACTTCACCTGAATGTGCAGTGTTGGCAGCAGGAGGAGGAGTTGCCGCTGCCGCCGCCATTATCCTGGCCTGGAAGTGTATCCTGCTTTTGCGGGCGCGTACTAGAGAGAGAGAGAAAGGCAATGGCTGTCCAGTCTCTTCTTAATAGCCTACATTGATGGAGCACCTGAGCTACTGAAGGCAAGCCATTCTACTGATTAATTGTTCTCACTGTCAAGAAGCTTCCTTAGCTCTAGGCTGCTTGTCTCCTTGATTAGTTTCCATCCATTGTTTCTTGTCTCGCCTTCTGCTGCTTTGGAAAATAGGTTGACCCCCTCCTTTGTGGGTATCCCCTCAAATATTGGATTGCTGCTAACTCATTTTTAAAGGTGCTTGATTAACCTGACGACTTTGCCATCCAAAAGGTAGAGAGTGGAATTAGAGGGTCAGGTATATTGGACTTAATATTTGCTAACAGAGATGAAATGAAAACGCACTGAACATGTTTGTGGACTGGAAGCTAAAACACACAAAGATGGTTACAGGAATTGGATATGAGTGAAAAGAAAAACTAGGGGTGTGAGCGACATCATTGTAGTATTCCAAGATTTGAGGGGCTGCCACAAAGAAGAGGGGGTCCATTTATTTTCCAAAGTACCAGAAGGCAAGACAAGAAACAATGGATGGAAACTAATCAAGGAGAAAAGCACCCTGGAATTAAGGAGAAATTCCTAACAATGAGAACAATTAACTAGTGCAACTGTCAGATCCGTGTATCTGTCACTTCTTCAGTGGAAGAAGAAAAGGGGGGGGAGGCTGATAAATCCTTTCTTGATGTAACCTGGATATATTTAACCTTATATCGAATTCGTATAACCCACACATGATACAATGGAGGGAGAAAAGCCAGATGGCCAGAACCTATCACCTCCGAGAGACACAGCCAGGAGATGAGAAGATCATAAAAATTCCACAGTGAGATGTATCCAGGGAATCTCTGGAAAAAGTTCGTTCTAAAAAAGGGGTGGGGGGAAAATTAGGTATGTCCTGGGAAACTGAGAAAGATCGTTCCTACAGAAGGGGTGGGGGGAATTAACATACTGGCTTTTGTTTCTCTAAATACACATCGAGATAAGGGGAGGGGTTCTAAACTCCCTTATGTAGTATCCCTATATGCCTGAGGGACCTCAGACGCTGCTTTGAACTACACGATCTCATCTCAATAAAGGATTCCTTTTTGATACCTTCGGTTCTCAGATGTTCATTCTTGCTAATTGAACGGGGAAAAAATTCTGTAGCCTGACACGAACGGCTTTTCTCTCCAGAAGTTGTGAGCGCTCCAACAATGGGGGTTCTTAAGAGGAGATTGGACAGACATTTGTCTAGACTGGTATAGGGTCTCCTGCTCGAGCAGGAGATTAGACTAGATGACCTCAAAGTTCCCTTCCAACTCTGTAATTCTATATTCTAGTAGGTGCTTTTCTGCTTCAGCGTGCAGAGTGAACCAAACAGCTGACTTGCTCCCGACCTCTCCTCGGACTTACTCTCAACTCACCCTCCAGCTCCCCCTTTGACCCTGGGAAGAGTGGGAGAGCCTCTCTGCATGCCACCCTCCTCCCACGAGTGATCCAGAAGAAAAAGTTCCTCTGTACTTCTTCCATCCTTTCTAGCAATATAGTACTTGATGGTTTTAACTCCTTGAAGCCCAAACAGAAAGGCCGCTATTGTATTGTTGGCTTTCCAGTCACAGATGCTGCCTATCTGACTGCCATTTGGTGATAGGAGGCCAAAAACCAGGTTTGTCACATCTCGTTAGGGCATTGGCTGGATTTTTTTCACCGATTACATGCTATCAAATCATTTTCAGACTCCTAGCAACCTGTCTTTGCAACTAGTACATCAAGTGAAATAGTAAAATATCAGAGGTGGTATTCAGCAGGTTCTGACCAGTTCTGGAGAACTGCTAGCAGAAATTTTGAGTAGTTTGGAGAACTGGCAAATACCACCTCGGGCTGGAGATTTTACAGTATCCTTCCCCTGTCATGTCCACCAATCATGGCCACAGAACCAGTAGTAAGAAAATTTGAATCCTACCACTGTGAAATATGTACTTGTATGCTGTGAGGATTAGCTGCCTTTTGAGCCCTAAAAGTTCATGAAATTCTTACAGAATTACAGAATAAGAGTTTGGAGGGACAAAATCTCCAAGCAGGAGACCCTGGCCTGTATCATTCCAGACAATTGACAATTGATCTCTTAAAAACCTCCACTGATGGATCATTTACAAGCTCAATTTCTTTTTAAAATTTTTTATTGGATTTTTATTTTTAAATATACATCAATATTAATACATAAACAGTGTGGCCTCTGGGTATAATTCATTTTGATACAAACAGCAATAGTAATAAATAATAATTATACTTATTTATTATTAGTTTATTAGTTATTTGTTATTAGTCAAACTTATATAATCCTAGTATTGATAAACATGATTGTTTTAGAGTAATTATTCAATATTTCAATGTTTCATTTTAATACCAATGATATTAAGCATAAATAGTAACACCAACTTTCAACCTCTAATCTTTCCATCTAATTATTACTTATATTCTATTATATGAAAACTACATCTGCTAATATTCCCCCTATTTCTTATTTCTACCTCTATTCTACCTTCTAGTCAGGCCACCATTACTAATCCTAGTGTTAATACACGTGTTTATATTAAAACATAGTCCTTCATTATTTAGTTGTTCAAAGTCACAATACAGGTGAAACTCAAAAAATTAGAATATCATGCAAAAGTTCATTTATTTCAGTAATGCAACTTAAAAGGTGAAATATATGAGATAGACTCATTACATGCAAAGCAAGATAGTTCAAGCCATGATTTGTCTTGATTATGGTTTAAAGCTCATGAAAAACCCAAATCCACAATCTCAGAAAATTAGAATATTGTGAAAAGGTTCAATATTCTAGGCTCAAAGTGTCCCACTCTAATCAGCTAATTAAGCCATAACACCTGCAAAGGGTTCCTGGGCCTTTAAATGGTCTCTCAGTCTGGTTCAGTAGGAATCACAATCACGGGAAAGACTGCTGACCTGACGGTTGTGCAGAAAACCATCACTGACACCCTCCATAAGGAGGGAAAGCCTCAAAAGGTAATTGCAAAAGAAGAAGAAAAAGGTGCACAAGCAGCAGGGATGATTGCAGCTTGGAGAGGATTGTCAGGAAAAGGCCATTCAAAAGTGTTGGGGACTTTCACAAGGAGTGGACTGAGGCTGAGTCAGTGCATCAAGAGCCACCACACACAGACAGATCTGGACATGGGCTTCAAATGTTGTATTCCTCTTATCAAGCCGCTCCTGAACAACAAACAACATCAGAAGCAACTTACCTGGGCTAAAGAAAAAAAAAAAACCTGGTCTGTTGCTCAGTGATCCAAAGTCTTGTTTTCTGATGAGAGCAACTTTTGCATCTCATTTGGAAACCAAGGACCCAGAGTCTGGAGGAAGAATGGAGAGGCACACACTGCAAGATGCTTGAAGTCCAGTGTGAAGTTTCCACAGTCTGTGTTGATTTGGGGAGCCATGTCATCTGCTGGTGTTGGTCCACTGTGCTTCATTAAGTCCAGGGTCAACACAGTCATCTACCAGGACATTTTGGAGCACTTCATGCTTCCTTCCACAGACGAGCTTTATGGGGTTGCTGACTTCATTTTCCAGCAGGACTTGGCACCTGCCCAAAAGCACCAAAACCTGATTCAATGACCGTGGGATTACTGTGCTTGATTGGCCAGCAAACTCGACTAACCTGAACCCCCTAGAGAATCTATGGGGCATTGCCAAGAGAAAGATGAGAGACATGAGACTGAACAATGCAGAAGAGCTGAAGGCCGCTATTGAAGCATCCTTGTCTTCCATAACACCTCAGCAGTGCCACAGCTGATAGCTTCCATGCCACGCCGCATTGAGGCAGTAATTGCTGAAAAAGGGGCCCAAATCAAGTACTGAGTACATATGCATGCGTATACTTTTCAGAGGTCCGATATTGTTCTATGTACAATCGTTGTTTTATTGATTGCATGTCATAGTCTAATTTTCTGAGATTGTGGATTTGGGGTTTTCATGAGCTGTAAGCCATAATCATCTCACTTATGACAAATCACGTTCGGGTTTTCTCCCGCGTAAGATTCGAAGTATCTAGGCAACGTTTCGATGAAGTCTCATTCATCATCTTCAGGCTTCTGTCTTCGGCTCTTGCTTCTCAGAGTGATGTGAGATTGCAGCTGCTTCTTCCTTTTAACTGCCAATCACCCAATCACCCCACCCAATCAAGTCCCACCCCCACTAGCAGTTAAAAGGAAGAAGCAGCTGCAATCTCACATCACTCTGAGAAGCAAGAGCCGAAGACAGAAGCCTGAAGATGATGAATGAGACTTCATCGAAACATTGCCTAGATACTTCGAATCTTACGCGGGAGAAAACCCGAACAACCAAAGATCCATATACATACATACATACATACATACATATAATTCCTTTCCACCCACCATCTCTTGATTGTTTTAATATTTCAATTCTTATTCGTTTTTTGGCTTGCCTCCCACACTCCTCTCTTGGATCTTTGTCTCTGTCAGTATCTGTGACTTCACCATTCGGTCTGAATATTTCTCCCATCTCTATCCTCCTAAGCTGCCAGGCCCCCAGAGTATCCCCCCAAGCCCCTATCTCCCTTTCAAAAGTATCTTTCAGCTTATCCCATTTCCTTTTTAAACCTCTTAAAGTACTTTTCCCTTGGTTTATTCCATCAGTCACTATTATCTTTATCTTCTTCTCATTTTCCTGCTTTGTTTGCTGATTTGTCTGTTCTATCTTTTCGTTCATTCTTTCTGCTGTCCCCCTCTCTTTCCTGGACTCTTTGATCTTCATTCATTATCAGTTATAGCATTTTTTTCTATTTTCCCATTTACACCTTGCATTAGGTCCTTCTTCCTGTGGTTCTTCGTTTTAGTACCCCTAATGCTTTGAAACACCAACGTCATTTCTCTTGAAATCTCACTCATTTCCCCCTGATGGAGCATCTTGCGTTATTTTAATAAGTCCCACTCTTACTCAAGTCCAAAACAATATAATCAAGTCCAATGTTGCTCCTCAGTAAGTTTAATAATCATAGTTCTTTACACCTCAGAATTATTGATCAGTTCCATTTAAGTAGTCCAGGCAGCTTCCAGTCAAAAGTCACTTTACTTAAGAATCTTCCTTATTCTCACAATAGAGTCTCCAGTAATCATAAAGTAGATAGTTATAGAAGAGTAAGTAATACCACAGTCTTCCAGATGAATATTATTTATATCTCATATCAGGAATTTTCCTAGACTTGTAGGGGTGTGGTATATTTTCCATTCACCAATAGATGGCACCCTCAGCTTAGGCTTCAGCTTTGTTTCAAGTCTGATAAATCAATCCAAATTCAGTTCAATTTATGGAAGCAAAGACTGCTATTCAAATAATGGAGGATGGTATTTTGACTGGGCTTTTTTTAAAGGGCAAGGGAGAGGTCCATTTTCCTCCCAAGTGCTTTGAAATAATAAATCACTGTGTAGATCAGAGATTCCCAACCCCTTGTGTGTTCTCCCCACGGATGCTTTCCTTGGTTTAGTTCCTGCAAAAGAAGTGTCTGGCTGCGTCGGAGTGATGATGAGGGCCTCCCTGCGAGACCCAACAGGACAGACTAGGGCCAGAGCTTTCTGTTCAACAGCTTCAATCCTTTGCCAAGGCAGGTTTTGAAGACTTATCCTGCATGTCCCCAGATGTCAAAGTGGCTGGAACAACCTTCACCAGCCCCCATGGGAGGATCACTTTCAGGTTGTGTATTACACCTCATTCCCCTCCTAGGACAACTTTCCTTTGCTTTAATTCGAGCAAGAGGGAAAATGAGCGTGCACTCTTGGGAGACCTGAAAGAAAAGGTATAGGATAGATTGTCATGGACGAAAGCTACTCCTGTGCTCGGTGGGAGCCGAATAAGATTAGATAGCACCGAAAGAAGGACGGAACCCATGAAAGCCTCTTTCGAACGCGGCAGGGTGAGAGAAAGGACGAGGATGAATTTCCGCCTTATGTCGCTAGATGGCGCTCTACAAAGAAGCAACACTCGCGCCTAGAAAGCAGAGAACGAGAGTACAGCAGCGGCATCGCTAATATTGACATTACACCGGAAGGGAGAGAGACCGAGCTGGAACGAATTGAAACGATAGAGTATTAGATTGCTAGAGAGGAGGAGGAGGAGGAGGATGACAGAGGAAGTTCCTCTTCCGGCTCCGGGAGGATCATGGCATTGGCGGCGCCTCTTGTGCTACTTGGAGGGTCGAAGCGGCTCTTGGGAGGTGAGTGGAGGGCAGGTCGGAGGAGAATCCGGGAGCAAGTCGGGCCTTTTGGGTTCCTCCACGGCCTGGAAGCAGCGAAGGGACAGAAATGAGACATGGCGGGCTGCTGCTGCTGCTGCTTCTCAGTCTTTCTCTCCCCAAACGTTTTTATCCTTTTGCTGCATGATTTAAAACTGCAGCCCGAGATTTTTCTGCCGACAGATTTGGGAGATTTAAAGAAATCTTGATATATATATTTTCCCGTTTCTTAACCACCCACCTTCCTCGCCCTTCACGTAACGTGTGAATCCTTGTGGTTTTATTGAGATGTCCCTTTCCTGGCAAGCGAGGAGCTTCAGGGAGAAAAGGGAGGTTTGCATAGGATTTGCTCACCCTTTAATCTGTTAATGGCTTAAAAAAAACAAAGAAAATTGCGCCAATGCACTTTTGAGTCATTTTGCAGACTGAAATACACGTAATTGTTAACATAAATAAATTCTCAGGAGTGTATTTCCGTGTCAATTGGAACAGGCACTCAGTGCATGCAGACCCCCTTTCGCTTCTGTCGAGTTTGTTGTGCTGCAGCCTGATTTTATACTTGTTGACATTCATTTTTTCCTCATTCCTGTAGATGAGGAAGTGAAAACAGAATTTTAGAAAATGTTTGTAAATTTATTTTTAAAAAAACTGAAAAACCACATTGGCATAAATATTCAGATCCTTCACTCAGCAATTACAGCCTCATGTCTTTTTGGGTATGAGGGGATAAGCTTTGTGCACCTGGATTTTGGGATTTTCTGCCATAAAGCGCAGAAGGGTGGAGGGCTGCAATGATAGTTGTCCTTCTGGAACTCTATTCCATCTCCACACACGATCTCTGAAGCTCAGTCTGAGGGACCATCTCGGTCACCTCTTACTAAGGCCCTTCTACCCCAATTGCTCAGTTTGACCAGACACCCAGCTCTTGGAAAAGTCCTGGTTGTGCCAAACTTATATCAATGTGATGTTTCAGGGTTTTTTTTTTCCTTTTACTAAATTTAGGGACATTTCTAAACTTAGATTAAGGAGGAAAAAAATGAAGTTCAACAACTGTAGAATCAAGCTGCAGCATAACAAAATTGACAACAGTAAAGCGGGGTCTGAATATTTTCTGAATGCACTGTATTTAGAAAGATAAAAACATTTTAGGTTAAGTGACAGGCCTGGGATGTCTTGCCCAAAATGCCTGCAGAGCATTTTGAGGAAGGGAGATTGATATGCACAAGAGGCAGGTTGGTTGAGTTCCAGAGAGGCTTCAGTTGTTGGAATAAAATGCCCTGTAGAGAATTTTTGTTTATATTTCATCTACCTAATCCTGCTTCCTCTAGATATTCCATTACCATCTTCCCTTTCCAATTTTCATTTTTTTCTACAAATTCTATTTAAGGAACAGAATTTCTCTGTCTTTCCACCTTCGCTTTCATAGCATTCCCTTTCTGTAAAGCCAACAAATATGGTATGTATGTTGGCATTGTGATCATGCTCAACGATTGGGCTGCTTACTGACACAGATTCCAGTCCCAATTGCAGTCAGTAAGTGAGCACTAGTTGAATTAGGATGTCACCACAGTGGTTGTGGAAAATATTTTATTGTGGAAAATATTTTATTGACTGTTTCCTAGTATGATTTGATTGTTGATTGTACCCTATGACTATCATTAAGTGTTGTATGTTATGATTCTTGATTCTTAATAAATGTATCTTTTCTTTATGTATTCTGAGAGTATTTGCACCAAGACAAATTCTTTGTGTGTCCAATCACACTTAGCCAATAAAGTATTCTATTCTATTCTATTCTTTTCTATTCTATTCTATTCTATTCTATTCTATTCTATTCTATTCTATTCTATTCTACCCTTCCCTTACTTGGAGCTGAGGGCTTCCATGGGCAAAACTGAAATCTTGCGGAGGGTTTAGGTATCATTTCATCAGGTAGAAACCCACAATCTCTAAAGTTAGCTCAGAAAGTTCGATTGTAATCATTTTGGGATGATTTTTCAGGCTAAAAACATGCATTTTCCACATACATACAGATAGGCATGTATTATTTATTTTTCTCTCATGTGTATATTTACAACTCTACAATGTATCCCCAGCATTTCCAGATATAGTTCATGATAAGGCTTTGCACTGCTAAGAATTTGTGAATCACCAAAGTGAAAAAGAATTTCATGACTGAATGGATATTTGGACTTGGACACAAATGTGTCAAATGAATCATAACAAATGTAAGAGGTTATTCTTTATTGTGGTATGTTTGCTTATTTATTGTAATGTATATTTTTCCCTGTTTTTTACATCTTCTGCAACCATTTTATAAAGAATTAAAGTTAAATTTTTCTTTGAATGTTACAGACAAAGAGGATGGCAGTAAGAGCACTCTGGAAAACTGAGAGTAACAAGCAACATTGGAAAAGAAAGCAAAGGCAGACAGAAATCAAAATATTTTCAATTTCCTTCAGAAAACCACAAAATTCTTCTCCTTTCCCAGCTGTTGAGAGACAAATGAGAGAAAATTAAGAGGAGATTTCAAGTTAGAAAAAGTAGAGTCTGAGAATCTCAAGAATACGTTACATGAACAATCAAGGGAGATTATATTTCATTCAGAAAAAGAAAGGAATTAAAGCACCACTAAAAAAATGACCACATAAATATTTGACCGCAAGAATATCAGTGTTGGAAAAGCTCCTATTGTGCCCATTATGAGAAAAGTACAGATTGTAAATCATAACTGATTATGCACAAAAGGATCCACATTGTAGAAAAGCTATAGAAATGCTATAAATGTGAGAAATGGTTTAGTCTGAACAGCTGTCTTGTAAAAGACACATATAAGTGACCTGCAAGTGCTTTCTGTGTGGTAAAGGCTTTAGCAAGCAAAGCAACATCAGAGGACTTACACCAGGGAGAAACTGTAAGTGGAGAGGACCAGAGGACACATTCTCAGGACAAAGCTTATGAATGTCCTGAGTGTGGGAAAAGTTTCAGTCGGAATTCCACCCTTGTGACACACCGGAGGACTCACACAGGAGAAAAACCGTATGAATGTTCAGAATGTGAGAAATGTTTCATTAAGAATTCCCATCTGGTGGTACCCCAAAGGACTCACACTGGGGAGAAACCCTTTAAATGTTTTTAGTGTGGGAAAGGTTTCAGTCATAATTCCAGCCTGGTGATACACCAGAGGACTCACACAGATGAGAAATCGTATCAGTGTCCAGATTGTGGGAAAAGTTTCAGTCATAATTCCAGCCTGGTGGCACACCAGAGAACTCATTCCTGGGACAAATTGTATGAATGTCCAGAGTGTGAGAAAACTTTCAGTCATAATTCCAGCCTGGTAACACACCAGAGGACTCACAGGAGAAAAACCGTATGAATGTCCAGAGTGTGGGAAATGTTTCAGTAAAAATTCCACTGTCGTGACGCATCAGAGGACTCATACAGGAGAGAAACCCGTTGAATGTCCAGATTGTGGGGAAAGTTTCAGTCAGAATTCCCACCTCGTCCTACACCAGATGACTCACACAGGAGAAAAACCATATGAGTGTCCAGAGTGTGGGAAACGATTCAGTAGGCATTCCGGCCTAATGACACACCAGAGAACTCATACTCTGGAGAAACCATATGAATGTCCTGAGTGTGGAAAACGTTTCAGTCAGAATTCCAGCCTCGTTACACACCAAAGGGCTCACTCAGGAGAAAAGCCATATGAATGTCCAGAATGTGGGAAATGTTTCAGTAACAGTTCCAGCCTGGTGACACACCAGAGGACTCATTCCAAGGACAAACCATATGAATGTCCTGTGTGTGGAAAAAGTTTCAGTCAAATTTCCAGTCTGATAACACACCAGAAGATTCACACAGGAGAAAAACCGTATGAATGTTCAGATTGTGGGAAAAGTTTCAGTAAGACTTGTAACCTGGTGACGCACCAGCGGACTCACACAGGAGACAAACCGTATGAGTGTTTAGATTGTGGGAAAAGTTTCAGTCAGAATTCCAACCTCATGACACACCAGAGAACTCACAGAGGAGAGAGACCATATGAATGTCCTGAGTGTGGGAAAAGTTTCACTCATATTTCCAGTCTGATAACACACCAGAGAATTCACACAGGAGAAAAACCATATGAATGTTTAGATTGTGGGAAAAGTTTCAGTCAGAATTCCAACCTCATGACACACCAGAGAACTCACAGAGGAGAGAGACCGTATGAATGTCCTGAGTGTGGGAAAAGTTTCACTCATATTTCCGGTCTGATAACACACCAGAGGATTCACACAGGAGAAAAACCATATGAATGTTTAGATTGTGGGAAAAGTTTCAGTCAGAATTCCAACCTCATGACACACCAGAGAACTCACAGAGGGGAGAGACTGTATGAATGTCCTGAGTGTGGGAAAAGTTTCACTCATGTTTCCAGTCTGATAACACACCAGAGGATTCACACAGGAGAAAGACCATATGAATGTTCAGAATGTGGGAAATGTTTCAGTAGGAATTCCCACTTGGTGACACACCAGAGGATTCACACAGGAGAGAAGCTCTATGAGTGTCCACAATGTGGGGAAAGGTTCAGTAAGAATTCCTCCTTGGAGAGACACCAGAGGACTCACAGTCTTGACAAAGGCTAATTACATGTTTCTGGTGATCAGCAGAACTTTCTGGATATTTCCTTTTGCAGGAGTGTGGAATTGTTCAAAAAGGCTTTTGGGTGGTGTTTTTTTATATTGATTATGGAATTCCAACAATTGGAGTTTCCATCTTCTACTTTGGTTTCCTCCAGATTTTGAGTGCCAGAATTTCCCAACCACCATACAAGTAGTCCTCAAGATATAAGTGTAATGGGGCCTATCAATTACGTTTTAATATTGCAATCACGAAATGAGATGAGACTCACATCATGAAATGAGACTGCTTTGCTTAACTATCCCCACCCCCACTCCGTCTAGTAAAGTTATTCAATGGATGTGTAATGGAGGCATTAAGCAGAACACTGGCTATTTGTAGAAGCAGCTGCCATTTTGCTACCTGCCTGTGGGCCTAAATAAGCACTGTTTCTGGCTCATTGGCCTTGAAGGACTTAATACTGTACAGACTGCCTTAAGAGATTGTGTGTGCAGTGAAAACAATGTCTGCTTCCAGGAGATCTTCAAAATGTAAGTGTGCAATGGGTGACAGATGTGCTGGGAATGGGCCCAAAGCCCAGTGAAAAAAAGCAGTGTAAAATTTCACATGTAGAGGCTGTTCCGCCTTGCAGATGAACCCTATGGACTGTAGATCCATTAAGGAATACACAATGAGTGCAGCTTGTGAGCTAGTTATTAATTAATCTGTGTGGATGGATGTGTTTATTCTATGTTTTCTAACTTACAAAGAAGTAGGTTGTGGTTTATGGTTTACTTTTTTAACTGCCTTGCTGACATCCAAGTAGACCATGTTCGCTGCATTTTGCTGGTCCACTAATTTAGTCACTTTATGAAAGATGTCAGCGTTCCAGCAAACTCCATTTCAATCAGTAACTCCCAAGACAAACATATCTCAAAAGTACCTTTATTAGAATAGCACCTGGCACATCTGTGGAAACCCAAATCTAAAAGTTTTTTCGGCTTTCCACAATTTCTCAAACTACAAATTCATCCCCCCTTGGTCATCATCACATCACATGGCCCAATCATGATCCGTCCAAAAGTAAGATCCTTATTTCATCCTGCGTCATACGAAATGACCTTGAAGTAACAAACGAATTTTATTTTGTCTAGTTCACTGAAATCACCCCCCTCCTACTCTCTCAGGTTATGTGGCAGTGTGGAATATGGCTTCCAAAGCTGACAAAAGAAATAAGATTTGTTTGGCATGGTCTGTTTTTGACAAGCCTGTGTTGGCTTCTAGCTATAACTTTGTTTGCTTCTAGGAGCTCACTTGCTTATCTTTTCCAGGATCAGCTATTGATGTCAGGCTGATTGGTCTGTAGTTTCCTGGATCTTCTCCTCCCCCTCCCCCAATTTTTTGAAAAGGAGCCACATAATCTCTTTTCCTGTCCTCTAGTAGTTGCTTGATGCTCCAGGATCTTTGAAAGATTCAATGGTGCCACCTCCTTCACAACTTTGGCATGTACTGTAATTCATCTGGTCATGTCCTGGGGATTTGAACTCATCTAGAGCAGATAGGTGTTCTCTTACCATTTTCTTACCAATTTTAATTTTTATTCCTAGTCTGTCACTTAACATTCTATTTTTGGTAGGTTGCGCTATTTTTTCTTGCATGGAAACAGGTACAAAGAATGAATTAAGCAGTGCCTCTTTTGAACGAGATTGGAGTAGAACAGGGGTTGCCAATGTTTTGGCTCTCAGGGACCACTAAAACTCATTTTAAATCCTGCAGACCAGTGACCCTGGGAAAATCACCAAAAAAAGTCTGCAGGAAAACCCCCCACCCTGTTTTCCTATCAATCAATCATTCTTTACTGTTTCCAGCTCCGTTCTCAGGGGGAGGGAGAGAGAGAGAGAGACTTTTGGCTTCATGCAAGGAAAGCAGCTGAAGCGGCAGAAGTCTTTGTTTCTCTCCCAATTCCTCCAGAAATGAGTCTTTGTGAGACCTGTTGCGCCAGCTCAGCCTTTTGGAGCAGGATGACTTGCAGGGTCCCAGAGACTCATTTCTGGCAGAGTTTGGGGGAGACAAAGAAAGACTTTTGCTGCTTTCTTTTGAGTGCAGCCAAAGGAAGAAGAAGAAAGAATTGGGAAGAAGCAGCCTGGTGGCCAGGCGAGGCACATGGGGCAAGTTTCCTCCCTCTACCCTTTCCTCCCTCCCCTCACTACCTTGTGTTGTTTGCCTTGTGTTCCCACACAGCCTTGTTTAATTGCTTTGAGGGGTGCTTTGGGGGAAGGTATTTCTCTGCAGACCACCAAAATTTTCTCGCAGACCACCAGTGGTCCCCAGGCCACTGGTTGGCAACCACTGGACTAGAAGACTTCCAAGGATCCTTCCAACTTTGTTATTTGTTATTGACTTGCTGTTTTCTTGCCAACAATATCAGACTGAATCTGCACTGTTTTTTTTCTGGGAGTTTTGTTGCATAGTGCTGTAAAAATACATGGATTTTCTACATATATACCAGGGATCTCCAAACTTGGCAACTTTAAGACTTGTGGACTTCAACTCCCAGAATTCCCGATATTCCAGAGAAATGTTTCATTCAGAATTACGGCCAGGTGATACACCAGAGGACTCATACAGGAGACAATCCCTTTGATTCTCAATTCCAACCTTGTGATACACCAGAGAACACACAGAGGAGAGAAACCCTTTAAATGTCTTGACTGTGGGAAAGGTTTTTGTCAGAATTCCAACCTTGTGATACACCTGAGGACTCACACAGGAGAGAAACACTTCAAATGTACTGTGTGTGGGAAAAGTTTCAGTCAGAATTCCAACCTTGTGATACACCAGAGGACTCACACAGGAGAGAAACCCTTCAAATGTACTGTGTGTGGGAAAAGTTTCAGTCAGAATTCCAACCTTGTGATACACCAGAGGACTCACACAGGAGAGAAACCCTTCAAATGTACTGTGTGTGGGAAAAGTTTCAGTCAGAATTCCAACCTTGTGATACACCAGAGGACTCACACAGGAGAGAAACACTTCAAATGTCCTATCTGTGGAAAAAGTTTCAGAATTCCAGCCTGGTGAAACACCAGAGTACCCATAAACATGAGATCCCGCATTGAATGTGTCAGTGAGAAATTAACTATTTGAATTTTGGGTTGATTATTTTTACTCAAACATGTCTTAGGATTAGACTTGTAGGTGGAGAGAAAAGGAAAATGGAAAAATAGCTAATTACCCATTTCTGTTTATCAGCAGCAGTTTCTGGATATTTCATTTTGCAGAAATAGTGGAATTCCTCAAAAAGGTTTTGGGTAGTGTTTTTTGTACATCGATTATAGAATTCTACCTAGCTTTTGAGCCACTCAATTCTCCCAGCTAGCAAAGAAGTAGTCCTCAAGATACAAGTCTGATAAGGTCTGCCAATTATGACTGCATGTTGCAATGGTTGTTAAGTAAGATTACCTGGCTTAACTACCTCTACCTCCTCCTCTCCCTGATGAAGCTGTTAAACAAACATGCGAGTCACTAAGTGGAACATTGGCTGCCTTGCTGTTGGGGGCCTAGCGCAGCCCCAGGCTTGCCTTCCCAAGGCCTTCCCTACCTTAACCATTGGCAGCTCCCCTGCCACTGGCCTTTCTCTCTCTCACAGGGTCCCCACAGACTTTTTACTCCCATGCGGTCCCATGGGTTTTTTTCCTCACTTCCACTGGGTCCCTGGAGTCCTTAAGCCTGATTCTCATACCACCAGAACTCACATCCTCCTCCTCCTCACCTTTAAAGATCTCTGATTCTCATATTAGGGAAGGAGGGCAAGTCGCACATCCCTGGGCCACATGACTATCCTGGAAACAGCAGTCACTTTCTGTCTGCTTGGGATTCGTCCCTGGATTGTGTGGAGCTGTGGCCCCCAACCTTTTTTGTGCCACGGCCCGGTACCGGCATCAGCACGCATGGCAAGGCGAGCTGAGCGACCGGCCAGCCAGCCGTCCCTCGCTTCTCCCCGCCTCCTTCAACTCCTCCTTTGTACCTTTGTTGATGGGCTTTGGGACGGTCGCTCAGCTTGCCTTGCCTTGGGTGCTGAAAGAATCCTCGCACCTTAGTTTTGTTCGAAGCCGCCCCCCCGCACCTTCGATGAAACTAAGGTGCGAGGATTCCTTCAGGACCCAAACGCCACTTTCCAACTGGAAAAGCTCACCGGAAGCACTTTCTCATCAAAACAAGATGGCGGCGCTCAGCAAACCGGTGGCCTGGTAGAAAATGTTCCACGGACCGGTACCGGTCCGCAGCCCGGTGGTTGGGGACCCCTGGTGTGGAGGACTTGTAGAACTGATTGCTGTTTTGCCACACCTGCCTCAGGGCCAAAAAGATGGCTGCTTCTGGGACACTGTCATTCAGGGAGCACTGTTTTTCTACTTTAACTCTCTGCAGACCGCCTTAAGGAATCAAAAGATTAAGATGCAATGGCTAACGGGTATGCAGCGAGTTGTCCCAAGACCCAATGGAAAAAAACAGGTGTAAAACTTCACATGGAGAGGCTGTTCTGCCTTGCAGATGAACCTGATGGAGAAGAACTGTAGGAATATTGAGCTGAGGAGAAAAGCGATTATGGCTTTGATCACAGGATCTCCAGGTTTCTTTGCAATTCCTGATGTGATCTTGTTTTTTAGGAGGTGTCTGCTTGTTTCCGTTTGATGGCTGTTGGGTGATAGCAGCACCAGGATGCGGATATATTTGTTGTATCCCTCTTGGTGGTGGTTCTGTGAGGAAAAAAAACCCTGAACGGTGGAAAAATCTTTCATTTTTAATAATGCATTACCATCAATAGCTTTGACAAAGAAGAAAATCAGTGATGTCACTGTTGCTATGATCATTAGAGTGAGGCAAGACACTCAAACTGAGATGTGCAGTGAATAAGTTTAATGATAAATTGAATAACAAAATTGTAAGAGAAGAGCCCTTTTCTAATTTCCTGCTCAGTCGTGAGGTCTCCAAAGTGGGTTTCTAACACAGTACAATTGTTAAGATACCTGTAATATGGGTCTCTTGTGCATTGTGCATCTCTATGATCAATCTGTCTTCCTCAGCTTCCCTTCCTGCCTGATTATAAATTTAAATTTTGAATTTGAATTGTATATTAGTCCAATCACTCTATGCCTCTGATCATGTGAACTGCAGATGGGCTTCTGCCTGTTAATTTATTGTTGTGCTGCTATCTGCCCCAGTACTAAATTCTGTGAAAATATGATATTGCTTGATGCCCAGTTAAAAAAATTAGAATAGCAAACTGGATCTGTTTTGATTGGCATTCTTCTCAGATTCAAGAATGGTCTTCTCCCTCATTGCCATTCTGAGAGATGGAAAGTAGGACATTTCAAATTGGACAACTAAGCTATGGTTTCATAACTTACAACCTCTAAACGCCTTTGGTTCTGCCATTGAGTTTGTAGCTTTTGAAAAAATCATAGAATTACAGAGGATTTGTCTGATTTCCCTGATGATTCTCCCAATTCTGAACCAGACATTGAAAGTTGAGGTCCCCATGGATGGCAATAGTGAGTAGGTACAAATGTTTCAAAAAAAACCTGGGGATGAATTCTTTTAACATAAGAAGAGCATGGTTGATCAGTCTGAAAGTTGGTCCTGCGTGGAACACTTGGGATTTTTGAAGGTTCCTGTGACACCCTTTTGGTTCTTCTGGGCACTGTTCTTCTGATTTTATTCCATCTTTTAAAAGAATGAACTTCTTGACTGATTTAATTAAAGGAAACCTCTGTTCCTCTTTGCAATAATGCTTCTGGAGAAATAAAAATGATGGGCAGCTATAACTGAAGCCAGAATGGGTTTGATAACTGTTGTGGCCCATCAGCTGCCAGCAGAGCTAGCAACAGGCAGACAAGGAGGAGTGGGATGAGTTGCCTGGGCCAGCTTTGGAGCCTTTGGAAGGCTGTGATGAGGAAGCAGAATTGGGCAGATGCAGAGCTGGGGACTTCTGTCTGCCCCCAGGTGGAGAGGCAGCTGTCTTCAGGGCCTGAGCTGAGCGAGGAGGAAGAAGAGATGGGGCCCATCCCAGATGCACATAAGAGAGGAGAGGAGAGGAGAGGAGAGGAGAGCAATGGAAGGCAATAAGCCAGCTCTCGGGGAAAAGGAAATATAGAGACTAGCCAGACCCCACCCTGGCTGGGAAATAAATAGTAGGGGTTTGGAAGAGGCCTGCGATTGCAGATAACCATTCATATCCCAAGTGTACATCAAGTTGGATTTTTTTGCCAGAACCAGATTTGTTGGGAAATGATTGCTCTGTATTTGAGGTGCCAATTGAGTCTCTCTGCTGGGAAAACTAGGTAGTGAATTTGCCGGTGTAAACACAGACTGTCTGCTTGACTTAATCATTGAAGGACTTTTTAGCTTGAGTTCTCGTGTGATTATAAACTGTTTGTGCCCTGTTTCAGAAGGGGAAAAGATTTTCATTTGCAACTATTTTTGGTGTTTTTTTTTTTCTATCCAACGTGAATAAAGACTGTTCCTGCCCTGTTCTAAAATGTTATTTTACTTGTAAGTGGTTTCTCATTGCTTGCAAAAGCTGGGTCAGAACAATAACACCAGATAAAACTTAACTGCCTTTTTTAAAAATAAAGCAATTAAATTAATGTATTAGCAAAATGCTGTGGAGATAGCGTACTTGGGACTTCAATAAGACATTTGACAAAGTAGACCATAACCTACTTTTGGGTAAGTCGTGAAAAGCTCTTTTCCCAACACCTGTGAGATGTTTCCTATTCTTTCAATTCTATCCCAGGGCTCCTTAATGTTTTTCAAAAGTGCCTTCAAATAAATAGAGGAACATTCTTTGTTGCAGTGTAAATGACATTTTAGCTATGCAGATTAATGATCCTGATTTGCTGGGATTAGAAGACACCAAAGAATTCCAAGATTGTATATTTCACCAACACACTTCAAAGAGACAGGTTACAATTTTTTTAGTAGGTCATCTTGCATGTGATCCCTTTGCAGAAGGACACCCAACAACGTGGACCAGGCAAGGAAAACCAATAAGCTCCTGGGTTGAGTCTCAAGCTCCAGGTTACTTTGAATTTAATGTGCAAAATATTTAAACATTAAAATAGTAAAATTATATTTAATCTTTTTTTTCCTTTTTCTATTTCCTTGGTGTCATATTTTAGTGCAAATCTTTATCATATCTCATCTTATTATGGTTAGGAGTTGGAAATGCTTGCAATGATCCCAAAGCCTCTGAATCTCTCACAGAGTTATATAATAACACCAAGCAAAATTAAATCAAGTCCGGGGGTAGTCTACAGGCCAAGGTCCAAAGGCATAATTTCCCAGCCAGAGGAACAGTCCCTTCCCTCAGAATGAAAGTTTGAAGCTCAGATTGAAAGGTGTCAAGTATGCGTTATTTGGAGGATACTGAATCTTGAAAGTTATATCCTTGAATTTGGCGCTGGAGTAGCAGGAACGGCTGGAGTGATTTTGAGGGAGGAAGAAGGCCCAGTCTGGTGGTCACCAGGCTAGGGCCAGAGCTTGTCCCTTCCCTCAGGCCTAGGAAACTGGGAATCCACTCAGGGATGGGATTCTACCAGTTGGCACCTATTCGCTAGAACCGGTTGTTAACATTGTTAACATTCTAAGCAGTTCGGAGAACCGGTTGTTAGAAGAAATTACTGGCCTAATCCTGTAAGGAAGGCAGGAAGGAAACATTCTGGTGTTGCTTACAGAAACTGCCTCTCCGTAAACCCTTATCACATTCTTGGCAGGACTAGACTTCCTGTCTCAGGAACTTCTCTGGAGTTTATTTTCCCCTCCTTTGCTGGTACTTTGCTTGTGTGGAGTGACCATTCAAAGTTACAATGGCACTGAAAAAAGTGACTTATGACCATTTTTCACACTCACGACTGTTGCAGTATCCCCACAGTCATGAGAGGCCAGGCGAGGAGATGCTTGCCTCAATGTGAGTGATATTGAGTTGGCCACACCCAGTCAATAACATGACCACCAAGCCATGCCCACGGCTTAAGCCACGCCCACAGAACCAGTTGTTAATTTGAATCCCACCCCTGAATCCACTTCCAAAAACCTTGCCAAGGAAACTGCAGAGAAGTGGGAGAGTAGGATAACTCCCCAAAACATACTTTTGCAAACCTAGTTATATATTACAACTATATATAACCTAGATAGGAACATCATCAGGTAAATTAAAATTAATACAGCAGGAACATCATAAGGTAAATTACAAACAATATATACACAGGGAAAAAAGGAGGGAAACAAGGAAAGTCCCTCTTTACGCTCACAGCAACCAATCTCATCTTAGATCCCTCATGCAGTGGCCATCTCTCTTCAACCAGTCAGCTATAACTGTGTATTCTTACTCATTATCTAACCCTTCAGAGCTATTAATTTAAATATTTTAACAAGCTGGCTCCCCTGGAGCATCTGGCCTGATACTGCTGCAATGTCCTAAATCTTTGGGAGCCACATTAAATTAATCATAAAGATTTGATATGTAGAGAGGCATTGATCTCCGCTGAGAGTCACCCCTGGGAAAGCTTGTTCTGTAATTGTGTAAAACCTTCAGGGCTCAACACGTATCTAATCTTCACAAGCTAAATAGCCTCACATTTCACTGTTTCACATCAGCTCAAAAGTCAGCACCCAGAAATCAAAAGTGACTTGATGGGATTTAATCAGTGAAAATATCCTGCAAGTGCCTCAGGTAGATATGGGGCAAACAAATGTGTTTTTCGGTCACTATCAGGAGACGGTGATCAGGGCGGCAGCATCTGTGCCTGAAAACCCCCAAATATAATAGGGGGTTCGTGTGGTTGAGTTTAAGGAGTTAAAACCATAGAGTACTGCATTGCTACCAAGGATGGGAGGACAGGAGGACAGAGGAACTTCCTCTTCCGCATGACTCGTGGGAGGAAGGTGGTGCGCAGAGCGGCTTCTGTGCTCTTCCCAGGATGGAAGCAGCAGCTGGCAGGTAAGTTGGGGGCATCAGGTGGGAGAGGAATCCGGGAGCAAGTCGGGCTGTTCGGTTCCCTCCACGGCCTGGGAGCAGAGAAGCAACTGGGCTGAAGCGTGTCAGCTGCAGGTTCCTTCCCTCCCCAGATCGGAGCCCGCTCGGGCTGCACGCTGTGAAACTGGTGGGTGCGATTCTCTGCTGGGGGGGGAGATCTAAAAGCCTCTTTCAAGCGACGGTGGATCCTTTGGGAATGGCTCCCCTCCAGAGGTTGTGGGGGCTCCGTCACTGGAGGATTGTGACAGGATTGGAAGGATCCTTGCAGGTCTTCTATTCCAACTACCTGCTCAAGCAGGAGACCCAGAACTACTTCAGACAAATGGCTGTTCAGCCTTTTCTTAAAAGCTTCCAGTGATGCAGCACCCGCAACTTCTGAAAGGTGGTTAATTGTCCTCCCGGCTCTCCTTAGTTCTAGGTTGCTTCTCTCCTTGATTAGTTTCCATCCATTGCTTCTTGTCTTGCCTTCCTCGCTTCTTTGTGGCAAATCCTCAAGTATTGGAGCACCACTATTATGTCATCCCTAGTTCTTTTTTCCACTAAACTAGCTGATTGGTCTGTAGTTTTGTAGATCAGTTTCCCCTCAGTTTTTTTGAATGTGGGAACTACATCAGCTCTTTTCCATTCCACCAGTAGTTCCTTGGTGCTGCTGACCACAAGTCAGCAGTTCCTGTGGGTATGAAGGTGCAGAAAAAGGAGACGCACCAATTTGGGTACTACACACTGGTGTAAATATATGATGGGTTCAGCACCCCACACTCATGATCCCATTTGTGACCTTCCCAGCTAGCATCTGACATGCAAAATAGGTATTGTGGACCTTTGGGATGTACAGTTGTATAGGTAGTCCTCGTTTACCATTTCTTCCCCAAGCCTCCAAAATTGTAATGGCAGTGTAAAAGCAGACTTACACCTAGCCACATACATTCATGGTCATTGTAGCACTCGTTCAGTGACCACACACCAGCAGTTCCTGTGATTACAAAGGTCCAAGAAAAGGAGTTGCACCAATTTGAGTTCTGACAATAGGTGCACATTTATGATGGCCGCAGCATCCCACACTCATATTTCCAATTTGTGACCTTCCCAGCTGGCTTCTGACAAACAAAATCGGGTATACTGGCAGGAAATTGAAAGAGACTTTAGGCATCATTTCATCAGTTAAAGCCTCCACATGTCTAAAGTAGCTCAAAAGGTTTGACTATAATGATTTTGGGACATTTTGTCATGCATGAAAGACAGATTTTCTCCATGTATACATATGTGTTATGTCTCACCTGTACAAAAGAGGTGAGAAGTCCAACTTCCAACTGAATACAAACAAGCAAGCAAATCAAGTAATTATAGAGTTAAAGTCCTTGAGCTGATAAAGTTCTTGGCAGTCTCACACATACGCTGTCTGCCCAGTCCGACAAGAATGCAGGAATATAAATCAGACACAATACTCTGGAGCTCCTCTGAATAATTAACACATTGTCCCGAACAAACTTCCTAGAGTGAACACACCCACTTTTATTCCTTGTGGGGCATGTCAGTCCCTCAGCTCAGTCTCTGATTCGCCCCTTCTTTCTACATTGCAGCTTGCACTTTTGCCTATGACGCTGCCTCGCATCAGTCCAGCATTCCTCAGCTTGAACCTCAGTCAGAGACTCTGATATGCCTTCCTGGTTATCTGCCGATACCTGAGGGACAATCAGGGAGGAAGGCCTTGCCGAAGAGGAAAGTCCTGGGGAGGAAGGCAACTCCAAATCCTCCTCTTCCTCATTATCCAGGTCTTTGTCCTCTAACAAAGCAGGCTCAAACCTCAGAGCTAAATCCTCCTCTTCCTCATTGTCCGAGTCTTTGTCCTCTAACAAAGCAAGCTCAAAGCTCAGAGCCACAACACATATGTAGATGGGTGTTTCTGTACTTTATCTCTGTATGCATATGTCTGCAATTATATAATTGTTCCCAACACTTCCAGATATATTTGGTGATAACACTTTGTATTGTTAAGAATTTGTGATTGAGCCAAATCAACCAGAGAATTCCATGATTGAATGCATATTGAACTTTGATCTTGGTAGCCTTCCATGTATCAAATTAATCAAGATTAATGTAAGAGGTAATTCTAGCATTGTAGCATTTTTACTTTTATTGTTGTAACGTATACTTTTTTCTTATATCTTCTGTAACCATTATAAATAACATTACATTTTTTTTGAATCCTAGACAAAGAGGATGACAATAAGAGCACTCTGGACTAATGAGAATTATAAGCAACTTTACACAGAAAGTCAAGGGAGATTATTTTTCATTCAGAAGAAAGGGATATATCTCTGGAAGTCAGTGGAGGGGAAAAGGTCAATTGGAAAGCCATACAGACAGTGTTGCAGTCCTTGCCCAGGGAGGAAAAAAAAACAGCTTGAAACAAAACACCACTAAACAAGGGACCATCCATATTTTTGACCTCCTCAGGTATCTCAGCTGTGGAAAAGTTTCATAGATGTCCCTACTGTAGGAAAGAGAAAAACTGCAAATCACAGCTGATTATGCATAAGAGGATTCACACTGGAGAAAAACCATACAAACACTCTGACTATGACAAGCCATTTGGTCAAAACAGCTCTGTTGTGGTTCATGGAAGGCTAGAGCAGCCCTACAAGTGCTCCCAATGTGGTAAATTCTTTAGTGAGCATGGCAAATTGGTGATACACCAGAGGACTCACACCAGGAAAAAACCGTATAAGTGTCCAGATTGTGGGAAAAGTTTCAGTCACAATTCCAATCTTGTGAGACACCAAAGAACTCACACTGGGGAGAAACCTTTTGAATGTCCTGACTCTGGGAAAGGCTTAAGTTACAATTCCAACCCACTGATACACCAGAGGATTCACACAGGAGAGAAACTCTTTGAATGTTGTGATTGTAAGAAATCTTTCAGTCAGAATTCCCATCTTGTACAACACCAGAGGACTCACACAGGAGAGAAACCCTTTGAATGTCCTATCTGTGGGAAAGGTTTCAGTCAAAACTCCAGCCTGGTGAACCATCAGAGGATACACACAGGAGAGAAACCCTTTGAATGTCCTGATTGTGGGAAAAGTTTCGTTAGAAATTCCCACCTCAGGAGGCACCAGAGGACTCACACAGGAGACAAGCCCTATGAATGTCTTGATTGTGGGAAAAGTTTCAGTCAGAATTCCCACCTCATGAGACACCAGAGGACTCACACAGGAGAAAAACCCTTCGAATGTCCCGATTGTGGGAAAAGTTTCATTACAAATTCACACCTCATGAGACACCAGAGGATTCACACAGGAAATATACCCTTTGAATATCCTGATTGTAGGAAAAGTTTCAGTCAGAATTCCAGCCTGATGAAACTCCAGAGGACTCAGGCAGGAGAGAAACACTTTGAATGTCCTGATTGTGGGAAAAGTTTCAGTCACAGTTCCCACCTTGTTGCACACCAGAGGACTCATACAGGAGTGAAACCTTTTGAATGTCCTGAGTGTGGGAAGAATTTCAGTCAGAGTTCCAGCCTGGTGAGACACCAGAGGACTCACACAGGAGAGAAACCATACGAGTGTCCAGACTGTGGGAAAGATTTCAGTATTAGGTCTAACCTTATAAATCATGTGCTTATACACATAGGGGAGAAACCATTTAAGTGCCCCAACTGTGGACGGTGCTTCAGGAAACAGTCCACCCTAATTGCACACAAGAAAATCCACCTGAAGCCCAAAATGATGAGTATAGAGAAGGGTTGAATTCCATTTCTAATGTCCCATTGTAAGTTCAGCTGAGAAATTGACTAATTTGACTAAAAGAATTTGCCCAATTTCTTGACGTCAAATATGTCATGGTATGAGACGGGAAGGAGGAAATTTAAAAATGGAACATATTAGTTTGATAATGGCTGTCTGGCCATCAATAGCAGAAGTTGCTGGATATTTATTTTTGCAGAAATTGTGCAATTCATTAAAAAATCTTTCTGGGAGCGTTCTTTGCATTTTTATCATGCCATATGCAGGGTCCCAGCTGCCCTCTACCTGTGTGTCCTTGAGTTTTTCCTCCCCAGAATTCCCCAGGCAGCATGTCTTCAGGATAGGAGCACTCGGACTAGTTAGAGATTGTGGCTCCTCATATAAGGAGAAAGCAGATGGCACAGTAGATAATGTTTTATTTCTAAAATAGCATTGCATAAAAATAATAACTTTTGAGAAAGAAAAAAAAGAAACTGTCAGCATTTCTGTAAACATCGGGTCTAGGTCATTGAAAACCTCTCTTCCCAACACCTGTGAGATGTTTCCGGTTCTTTCAATTCTATCCCAAGGCTCCTTCATGTTTTTCAAAAGTGCCTTCAAATAAAAAGAGGAACATTCTTCGTAGCAGCAGAAGTGATATTTTTGCTATGCAGGTGACGGATCCTGATTTTGCTTGGATTAGAAGACACCAAAGAAACAAGCACAATTCAAAAACTCTGATTACATTTTTTTTAGTAGGTCACATTGCATGTGATCCCTTTGTAGAAGGACATCCAACAACGTGGACCAGGCAAGGAAAACCAATAAGCTCTTGGGTTGAGTCTCAAGCTCAAGTGACCAGGCAAGATAAACCAATAAGCTCTTGAGCTGAGTCTCAAGCTCAAGTGACCAGGCAAGATAAACCAATAAGCTCTTGGGTTGAGTCTCAAGCTCCAGTGACCAGGCAAGATAAACCAGTAAGCTCTTGGGTTGAGTCTCAAGCTCAAGTGACCAGGCAAGATAAACCAATAAGCTCTTGGGTTGAGTCTCAAGCTCCAGTGACCAGGCAAGATAAACCAGTAAGCTCTTGGGTTGAGTCTCAAGCTCCAGTGACCAGGCAAGGTAAACCAATAAGCTCTTGGGTTGAGTCTCAAGCTCAAGTGACCAGGCAAGATAAACCAATAAGCTCTTGGGTTGAGTCTCAAACTCCAGTGACCAGGCAAGATAAACCAGTAAGCTCTTGGGTTGAGTCTCAAGCTCCAGTGACCAGGCAAGATAAACCAATAAGCTCTTGGGTTGAGTCTCAAGCTCAAGTGACCAGGCAAGAGAAACCAATAAGCTCTTGGGTTGAGTCTCAAGCTCCAGTGACCAGGCAAGGTAAACCAATAAGCTCTTGGGTTGAGTCTCAAGCTCAAGTGACCAGGCAAGATAAACCAATAAGCTCTTGGGTTGAGTCTCAAGCTCCAAGTTACTTGGAATTTAATGTGCAAAAAAATTAAACTTTAACATAGTAAAATTATATTTAATAAATTATATCTCTTCCCAATCTCCACGGGAGTTAGATTTAGCCTTAATATTCCCAAACAGCTTGGGCAAAAGACTTAGAGGGCACTAGTTTGCAGAAAGCTGGTGTACATATAGAATCCTGCACTTTCTTAGAGGTGACTCAGTGGAGATAAAAACCTTTTGTACATCCTAAACATTTAAGATTGATTTTCTGTGGCTCCCAAGAATTTAAGGCCGTCCTTGGAGGGTCAGTGGGTCAGAGGCTCAAAGGGATCCAACTTCATTGGTGCTGGCCAGAGATGCTTCCAAGCACACCCGTGCTAAATGCCTTGTGCTTCTGTGACTTTGCATACAAGAAATCCCCATTAGGTCAAAGCTAGACACATATAGGTGACCCAGGTTGCAAGCAGTAACCAGACCCTCATGGTTGAGTCCCACTTAAGGACTTCTTGGGCTAGATGGAATACGAAGGAATTGAGACAGGACTAACGAACCATGTTTTTCACCGCTTGCTGCCTGATGGTGGGAACCTCCCAGCGCAACAAGCAAGTTAAGAAGGACATCAATTATGCTGGAGAGAAAGTCAACTCAAGTATCTTTGGAGTGGCACTCAATGCCTGGTAATTTAATGAATTAGTCATTACAGATTCCTTGATTGTTATTGTTAGTTGCGAAGTCGTGGCTGACCCATCTCAACCCCCATGGACAACATTCCTCCAGGCCTTCCTGCCCTCTACCATCATCTGGACCAGTTTGATCGCCTTGCAGTCGAAGGGATTCGAAGGAGTTTTCTCGAGCACTAGGGAGAAGCATCATGATGGAGATAGAGAGCCAATTAAATCAGCTTGCACTAACTGAAAAATCCTCTCAGATTTCCTATCACTTCCTCTGCTGATGGTATATCTTTGATTTTGCCTCTTTACAAATGGCACAATCAAATCGTTGTCACAATCTCTTACAATCAAACCCACAACCAGATAAGGCATCTTCTGCAATGTTTTAAAACTTGCCTGACCCAGCCTTATGCTTTTTTTCATTTGAAAAGATCGTACGCTGCCACCAGTTTCCTTGTGGTTCAAAACATAAATTGTTCAGTTTCAAACTTTGTGTACACACCTTGTTATTCCTTATGAAGCCAGTAACTTTACATCTGTGCAAAAATTACCTATTACCTATTTCCCAATCAAGGATTGGTAATTGTTCTTATCAAAAATAGGACTTTGAACATCACTATGGCTAAACTCCTGGCTCATTGGTGTCTTAGCCAGCTTACAAAGTTCCATTTTAAAACTTTTTAGTAATTGGTTAATTTTATCTGCCTTTGAGATCTTGTATCCTCCCCTAGTTTTATCTATCTTTAAATCAAGATATTGTTTGATTTCTCCTAGTTGTTTTATCTTAAATTTTCTCTCTAACAGTGAGATTATTTTAGTAGCTTCTTGTTCAGTTTTGGTGATCAATGCTATGTCATCAGTAAATAATAACAATGAAATTATACCATTAGTTTCCTTTTTAAACAAACATGGATCAGCCATGCCAGCTACAAAGCCTATTGTAGTTAATTCTTTAACTATACATTGGTTCCACTCATATCCTGATTGCTTGAAGCCATAAAGACACTTTTTCAATCTCCAGCAATCAGTTGTATTATCAGTATTATTATTTTTTATACCTAAAGGTTTCTTTAAATATATAGTGTGTTGCAATGGTGCATGCAGATAAGCTGTCTCTACATCTGAATGATTTATAATGTATTCCTCCTTAGCTGCCCACACTAATGCCGCTCTTAATGTTGTAGCCTTCAGACTAGGTGCAAACACCTCACCGTAGTCATTTGCTGTCTGATTGAACCCTTGTGCTACTAACCTGGCTTTATGGGTAACAGTCCCATCTACATTAGTCTTAAGTTTATATGTCCACTTGCATCCTATGGCATGTTTACCTGGTGGTAACTTAACATTTTTGTATACCTCCAGTCTTTTTAAAGATTCCAGTTCTTTTGCTTTCTGCCAAGCAGCCTGATCCTTAGCAGGATACAGTTTTAGTTCACTATAGTTACCAGGAACTGTATTCACTTGGCATACAACACTAGCCTGATATCTATCAGGTGGTCATGTTACTCGGGTTGAACATCTTGGTAATACAGGGCTTACTGGTGGACTTTCCTGTGCCACCTGCTCCTGTTCTTCTATTTCTTCCTGTGCCTGTTCTACTACTTCCTCCTGTTCTTCCTCTTTAATGGCTTTTTGTGGTTTACTGATTTTATCTTTAGGGACTAATTGGGTGTCAATAATAATATCATTTCTGGATTCCTGTTCCAGTTTATCCCATCCAATGTGCTCAAGAAATTTTGCATTAGCACTACAATAAACATGAGCTGTGCCTTGATCCCAGAATCTAAACGATCTATGGTTGGCCTCGTAACCCACAAAAAATAACTTCTTTGCCCTTTCAGTCTTACTTGTGAGGGAATATGCACCTATGGTGGAGCTCCAAATGTGTGTAGGTAACTTAAATTTGGTTTTCTGCCATGCCAACAAGTGAATGGCAATTCTCCAGTTGTTGTATTCACTACATTGTTTAAAACATGGTTACTACACATTATGGCTTCACCCCACAGTGTTTCAGGTAAACCTGAATCAGATAACATAGTGCAAGCCATGGCTTGTAATGTTTGCCCTCTTCATTCTACAAAACGAGTTATGTTGTGGTCTGTAAGGTACAGAACATTTATGCTCAACACCAGTCAATTTCAACATAGTTTGGAATCTTTTTTTAACAAACTCAGTCCCATTATCAGTTATTAAAGTAATTACTCCTCATTTTTCTCTCAGCAAACTTTAGCTAGTTAAAGAAATGTTGGAATGTTTCTGTTTTGTTTTTCATAATATAGCAGAAACCGTATCCTGAGTAATGGTCCATAATACTCAAAATATAACAGGCACCTCCTAAACTTGGTTTCTTAGGACCAATTATGTCAACAAACACAACCTCTAAAGGTTCTTTGGTCTTAAACCCATTAAGTCTGTTTGCAGGAGTAACCTTACTTTTCTCTTGGCTACAAGCATTACAGTTTAAATACTTGCTACAGGGTTTTAATTTTACTCCCTCTGACAATTTGACAGTTTGAGCATTTTGAAATTAATGTGCCCTAGACGTCTGTGCAGTAAATGTATACATTCATCATGTGGCTTAACATTGTTAAAAACTGAGTTAGCCATCTTCAGCTGGTCACCATGTATTACATATAAATCATTCTCTAATGTAGCTGTAACACTTTTACTCTCTTTCTCTATTATACAGTTATCTCCCCTAAAGGTTACAGTAGATACAGCTTCGTATATACCCTCAAACACAAGGGGAAAACATTCACCAAGTTTAAAGAATTCTATAAGAGGGTAGAAATCCAACATAACATTAAAATCAAACAGATCATGACAGACCACGGTTTTGAATTTCTTTCCAAAGAATTCAATGACTGGATTAATAAACATATTTTACAACTTCGCGATTTTCTGCTTTTCAAAATGGTGTGGCAGAACGCAGGAATGGCGTATTACAGACTATGGTTAGGTGCATATTAGAAGATGCCGGATTAAACTTTTCATATTGGGGAGAGGCCGTCTTATATTCAAACTATACCCTTAATAGAATATGGTCAAGTGTGATACAGAAAACCCCATACGAAGTAATGTATAATCAGAAGCCCACACTAGCACATCTCCATGTTTGGAGGGTAACTGCCGACGTACACATACCCAAGCAACTCAGACGAAAAGGAGATAAAGTATCAAAAAAACTCAAATTTGTTGGTTATGAACCAAAAACCAAAGCTTACAGATTCATGGATAGTAATCACAAGATAATCATATCGAGATCAGTAAATTTCCATGAAAACACAAACTGGAGTAAGATCCATTCAAATGAAATAATAATTGGCAAAGACACATTCAAAACTGATCAGAAACAAACACAACTTCACACACACACTACAAAAACAAAACCCAACAGAAATAGCATTAAGGTTAGGGAGTGGAAGAAAGGTCACCACATACTCAAAACCAAAGGTATAGATTCAGATGACTCCTCGAAGAAAAATATCCCAACCGAAAACATACCCAGGAGATCACTAAGATCTAATAAGGGCAAAATTCCAAACACCTTAAGGGACTATGCGACGTCTATTGATACCACCATAACTACACCCAAAAATTATAATGACATACACAGACTCCCACCAAATGAACAGCTAAAATGGAAAGAGGCCATGCAGAGGAAGATGGAAAGTATTAAAAAACTAGAAGTTTATACCCTCTCAAAGGTTCCAGAGAATAAAAAAATTATCGGTACCAGGTAGGTGTACAAAATAAAACCCTTAGAGGATAACAAAAATCTATGCAAAGCAAGACTGGTGACACAAGGTGTTATGGATCGGAAAAAGGGGAGGCCACACCAGAGCATTCCAATAACACGCTTTATTCAGGGGAATAAAGGGGGCTGTCGCGTCTGCTTCTAACAGGCAGACCTACCAGCGAACAGCGGCTGGCTCCGACCTCGCAGCCGGCTTTTATAGCCGGCTGTCGAAGGGAGCCAGCCAATGGGGGCTGCAAACACCCCCGCGGAATGAACGGACCTGATGGGGAACTTGTGTCAGTCCCGGGACATAACACCCTTCCCCCAGATACGAACACGAATAGTCTTTCAAGTAAGCGGGTGGTCTGTGCGAGCGCCCTGACCGGCGCAATTCGGGTGAGTCACAAAGTGGCACCGAGTTTGGTGAGCCAGGAACGGGGCTTGCTGGAACACAGGATCGATCCGGGACTCGGTCTGGAGTCTGGGAATGACCACAGTCTTCGGGTTGGTTTGTTGAACTGTCATTGTCACGCAACCCGGTAGTGTCATTGGATGGTAAGGCTGGCGACTCTGGCGGACGGTCCCGGTCTACCGTCCGCCTCGGTTCGGCCGGCGGAGGCTGGTCACTCTGGTGGTCCCAACTCGGATTCGGGAGTGGCGACTGGAGTGTCCCTGGAGTCCCTGGGTCAGAGCTGGCAAATTCGCTCTGGCGACTTCTTATCTGGTCCAGATGTCTCCGCCAGACGCGCCCGTCCTCCAGCTGGATGCGGTATGATCTCGGACCGGTGATGGCCACGATCCTTCCGGGTACCCACAGCGGATCGCCCGCGTAGTTCCGGACAAACACTCGGTCCTGTAATACAAAACTCCTGACCCTACTGTTAGAACCAATTGGTGTGTCAGGGCAATAGTGGGGATGCAGTCTATCTAACACCGTCCTTAAACGTCTGCCCATCAGTAGCTCGGCTGGAGACTTATTTGTGACAGTGCATGGGGTCGAGTGTTGGCTTAAAAGAAAACGAGAGAGTCTGGAGTACCAGTCGCCTTGAGTGAATCTTGCCAACGCTTTTGCTGTCCTAACGGCTCTCTCCGCCAACCCATTGCTAGCGGGTGAAAGGGAGCCGCCAGGATATGTCGGATGCCCAGGTTGGTGACATACCGGCTGAATTCTGTGGACGTAAATTGGGGCCCATTGTCTGAGACTATGGTGTCAGGCAGACCGTGTGTAACAAATAGGCGGGTCAGAGCCTGGGTGATTGCTCGGGTGGTGGTCGCAAGTAGGAGGGCCACATCGATCCATTTTGAGAATGAATCAACGACCACTAGGAAGGTCTTGCCGTGGAAAGGCCCGGCCAAGTCAATGTGCAAACGTGACCACGGTGCGTTGGCACTTTCCCATTTGGTTGGGGTGGTGATTGGCGGTGCTGGCCTGGATTCCTGACAGGGACGGCAGGAGCTTACCCATTTCGCTATTTCGCCGCCCATGCCCGCCACCAGACGTAACTCCGAGCTAACGCTTTCATCCGGACGATGCCGGATGTCCTCGTGCAACGCCTTCAGGACGGGTGTGCGAGTGGTTCTGGAATGACAACTCTGGTCCCCCATAACAGGCAGCCCTGCAAACTGGAAAGCTCTTGCTGGCGGGTTTTAAACGGAGAGAATTCAGTTGAGAGATCGCGTCCGCCACCCTCCGTACTCCAGTCCAGAACCTGGGCGATAAGTTTGTCTTTTTGGAGTGGAGGGCGATGTCGCCAGCAGTAACTGGAATGTTGAACTCACTGGCATCGAAAATGGCATGTACCGGGGCCGGGTCTTCCACGGGTGCTGGCAACGGGCAGCGGCTGAGAGCGCCGGCGTGGCTAAGGTGTTTTCCTGGACGGTGAACTAGTTTGTACGAGTAAGCCGCCAGGAATAAGGTCCACCTAGTCATCCTAGGTGACAAGACTTGCGGTGTCTGTTTTTCACCTGAGAGAAGCCCCAACAGTGGTTTGTGGTCTGTGACAAGTTCGAAATTGTGACCAAAAAGAAATTCATGGAATTTTTTGACCGCAGCTACGGCGGCTAGGGCCTCTTTGTCAATTTGGCTGTAGTTACGTTCAGTTGCTGAAAAGGTTCTAGAAAAGAATGCGATTGGGGCTTCAGAGCCGTTGGCAGTTCAGACTCAAGACAGCCCCAATCCCGAAAGGTGAGGCGTCTGCTGCTAAGACTAGAGGAAGGTGTTGGTCAAATTGTATTAGGACAGCGTCCGAGGTGAGCAGCGATTTAACTGCCTTAAAGGCGTAATCCTCTTGGGGTCCCCAATGCCATGGAGTGTTTTTGTCTAGAAGTCTATGCAGCGGTTCTGCTACTGACGCTTTGTGGGGTAGGAACGATGCATAGAAGTTTAGCAAACCCAGGAAAGCCTGTAACTCTGACTTGGAAGAAGGAGTGGGTGCCTCGTGAATGGCTTTGACTTTAGATTCCACCGGGTGGATGCCTGAGGCGTCTATTTTATACCCAAGAAAGTCCACCTGCTTAGTGGCGATGGCACACTTCTCCCTTTTTAGTTTGAGGCCATGCTGCCTGAACCTATCCAATACCGCTCTGACTCTGAGGAGAAGTTGGGGTCTGTCCCTGGCTGATACCAAAATGTCATCAAAATACGGAACCACGCCAGGGAGGCCTTGCAGTATCCGTTCCATTAATGACTGAAATATACCTGGGGCGATGCTAACGCCAAATTGGAGACGTTTGCATCGGAATGCCCCTCTGTGGGTGACAATTGTTTGCAATTCGCCGCTTTGGTTGTCTACAGCAAACTGTTGATAAGCCTGTGACATATCCAATTTGGCGAATATGGTTCCTGGTTCAAATGTGTGTAGTAAGTGTTGGATCACCGGAACTGGATATGCGCTAGTCTGCAGATAGCGGTTAATTGTGGTCTTGTAGTCAGAACACATTCTTATACTGCCATCTTTTTTTAGGGGTGTGACAATTGGGGTCTCCCACTTAGCAAAATCCGTGGGCTCGATCACCCTTGTTTGAGCAATTTGTCCAGTTCCGCGTCCAGTTTAGAGCGCAGAGCAAATGGTACTCTGCGTGGCTTTAAACGGACGGGAACTGCTTGGGGGCCCACTGAAAAGGAGATGGGCGTACCCTTATAACAACCCAATTCATCGCTGAACACATCAGCATAGTCTGAAAATAGCAAGTCGATATCAGAAGGTGAGACAGCATGAACTCCCGTTAAGCTAAGGCCGAGATAGGGAAACCAATCTAACCCCAAAAGGCTAGGGAGGGCAACATCTACCACCACTAAAGGCAGATGGCCTTTAAAGGATTTGAATTTAACGAGGAACTTGCCTGTTCCGAGTACTGGGATGTTCTTCCCCTGGTAGTCCCTCAAGGTGAGACGACTCTTCCGGAGTTGGTTTCTGGACAGGTTGGGTCGTAGTTTCTTGAGCGTGCTCCATGAGATGATCGAGGGTGCTGACCCGGTATCGACTTCCATAAGACAGGGTTTACCTTCTAAATGGATAGAAAGCGTGATTTTGTTAGGTGTCAGAAAAGTGTGGTTAGCTTGGTAGCACGTGTAACAATTTTCTACTTGCCTGGGTGGCCCCGGAGAGGGAGTAAAAGGACGCTGCCTTTTGTGGAGCCACGTGTGTTGCCTGGCAGGCCCTGGCGATGTGGCCTTTCTTGCCGCAATTGTTGCAGGTGGCGTTCCTGAACCTGCAAGTCGTTCTGGCATGGGAACCCCCGCAAGCAAGGCACAACAGGATGTGTTTGGGCGCGTTGCTGTTCCCAGGCCTAGTTCCTACCTGTGGCTGCTTGAATGGCTTGAGCCGATGAACTTCTAAGTGTTCGACGGGTCTTCTTCGCTCACCACCTCCTCTGAGTGGATGGTGACTGGACTGGATTTGGCCGCGCTCCCTTGTATTTCGGGCGGCTGACTGGGTCGCTAGCTCTGCTGCCAAGGCTTCCTCGATCGCTTGAGTGAGGTTGAGGTCTTTTCTAGCCAGCAAACGCCTCTGCAATCTTAAGTCTCTGACTCCACAGACGAGTTGGTCAAGGAGCATGTCGTCTAGGTAATTTTTAAATTCGCAGTGGAGAGCTGCGGTTCTCAGGGCGGCCAGATACTGATTGATAGATTCCCCATCTGCTTGCTTCCTCATACGAAAGGCAAAACGTCTCGCGATCTGCGATGGTTTTGGGGAATAGTGGTTAGAGAGTGTCTCTAACAGCTCGGACCAGGGACGCTCTTTAACTCTCTGGGTGCAAATAGCGCTGTGGCGGTATTCGAACACTGCGGCCCGCAGTAACTCAGGAAGCACGATTTCTTCCTGTTCTCTGTAGCATCGGCCAGACCAATGGCATCAATGTAGTGATTGAAACGGTTTCTGTAAGAGTCCCACTTGTCTTCATCTGGCTTAAATGGCGGAAACGCCGGATTTGAATTCATATTGGGTTTTCAGTCTGTTGGTAGACTGACCAATCTCACTGGGAATACAATGGCCCTGATAAGTGTGGCAGCAGTAGCTTGCAGCTCTGCTCCAACTTAGTGTTTCAGCTCTTAGAGGTTCTCTCTGTGTTTCACGCCTATGTGACTCTGTCGGCTATGGCTGTAGCCGTAACTGACTTCCGCTTGAATTTCGCGCCTTACAAAGGCGTAGGCGGCTATAGCTGTAGCGCCATGCTGACAGCTATTCAAATCGCACGCCCACGCGTTCTGGCGGCTGCAAGTACAGCGCTGCTTGCTAACAGCAGAATCCGAACACAGCGGTTGAATTCTGCGCTCTAGTGCTGGGTGGCTGAGGCTCTCAGCGCCCTACTTCTCACGTAGCTTTTTTTTTTTTACACGGAGCGGCTACACGCTCCACTTTCACTTCTGCAATCCACAACTGACCGAGCTCTCACGACGCGGCTACGGTTCAGCGTTTAGTGTGTGATTTTCAGCTCTTTGATATTGCTGCTGGTTGGCCAGATCCCATCCTCGTCGCCAATGTTATGGATCAGAAAAAGGGGAGGCCACACCAGAGCATTCCAATAACACGCTTTATTCAGGGGAATAAAGGGGGCTGTCGCGTCTGCTTCTAACAGGCAGACCTACCAGCGAACAGCGGCTGGCCCGACCCTCGCAGCTTTTTATAGCGGCTGTCAAGGGAGCCAGCCAATGGGGGCTGCAAACGCCCGCGGAATGAACGGACCTGATGGGGAACTTGTGTCAGTCCCGGGGACATAACACAAGGTTTCTCACAAAAGTTTCCAGATGATTACATAGACACTTATTCACCTATAGTGAGGGCAGAGAGTGTTAAGACAACCTTAGTCATTGTCTCAGTTCTAAATGAACACATGTATCAATTCGATGTATAAACAGCATACCTACACGCACCATTAGATAAGGAATTATATGTCAGAGCACCATCAGGAATTGACTGTAATGAAGGAAACACCTGGCTACTCAATAAAAGTCTCTATGGTCTGCGACAATCGGGTAAGAGATGATACGATTGTTTTTCCAAAACTTTAAGACTAATAGGTTTCACCGCCACATCAGCTAACAAATGTGTACTTATTAAAAGGGAACAAGGTATATGTGAAAAAGTACTTGTCTATGTCAATGATATATTATACATATGTAAAAGAAAATTTTAATGTGAGCAATTCGCCAAAAAACTTCAAAAACATTTTTCATTGAAATCTTTGGGAAAAATCGATAAATATTTAGGAGTTCAAATTACCGAATCACATAGTGGTTTCATACTATCACAAAAGGAAAAGATATTAGAATTACTGGAGAAATGCAATATGTCTGATGCCAAACCATCATATTGTTGTAGTTGAGCAATGAGAGGCTGAACCAGGACATGGGTGCAACAATACTTTATTTAGAATAATAAAGGACTGAACGTGCTTGCCAAGCCTGGAACTGGCTCGCAGCGATCAGCGACTGGTTGGACCCCGCAGCCTGCTTTTATAGCTGGCTGCTGGGGAGAACCAGCCAATGAGAGAGGGCAACCGCCCCGCAGCGAACGGACCTGAGTGGGAACTCTTTAAGTTCCAGGGACATAACACCCCTTCCCCCAGATGCGAACATGCATAGTCCTTAAGGTACGCAGGAGGCTTATGCTGGCGCCCAGAACGGCGCAACTCTGTGAGTTGTCAGGCAGTTCAGAGTCTGTAGTGGAAGGCCGGACCGGTTGGGTGTCACGAACGCGTTCCTCGGTCAGTACTGGTTCGGGACTCGTAGGGCTGGTCACTGGGGACGTGCTCCCGTTGACCGGTTCGGACTGGTCAGCCGCCTGGTGGTCACGGTCCATGTTCGGGTTCCCCGGCTCGGCTGCAGGTGTAAACAGGTCACCGGAATTGGTGCTGATGTGGGGTTGATGCTGTGGCCCCGCACCGGTCTGTAACCCTGAGTCACTGCTAACGTGAGTGCCGTGGCGCTTCCGCAGCTGGTCCAGGTGCCTTCTCCAGATTCGGCCGTCCTCCAGTCTGACTCGATACGACCTGGGTCCGGTGATGGCCACAATCTCGCCCGGGATCCACAGAGGGTCTCCAGCGAAGTTCCTCGCGAACACGGTTTCCTGTAAGACAAAATGCCTAACCCCCGATGTGGAAGCGAGGGGAGAGTCAGGGCAGTAATGTGGGTGAAGCCTGTCCAATACAGTCCGCAGGCGTCTACCCATCAGGAGTTCAGCCGGGACTTATTAGTGACTGTGCACGGGGTTGAGTGCTGGCTCAGCAAGAAACGGGAGAGTCTGTGGTGCCAGTCTTCCTTGCTGAACCTAGCTAGAGCTTCTTTAGTGGTCCTAACGGCTCTTTCTGCCAATCCGTTACTGGCAGGATGAAAGGGAGCCGTGAAAACGTGGCGGATGCCCAGGTTGGCAGCGAAGCGACTGAACTCGGCCGATGCGAACTGGGGGCCATTGTCGGAAACAATAGAGTCTGGTAGCCCGTGTGTTACGAACAGGCGAGTCAATACCTTGGTAATCGCTTGCGTGGTGGTTGTGGATAGTTGTGCCACGTCAATCCACTTAGAGTAAGAGTCCACGACCACCAGGAACATTTTGCCGTGCATCAGGCCCGCTAGGTCGATGTGGATCCTGGACCAAGGTGCGCTGGCGCTTTCCCACTTAGTGGGGGTGGCAATTGGAGGGGATGGACGGGATTCCTGGCAGGGATGGCAGGAGCTTACCCATCTGATGATGTCATCGCCAAGGCCCGGCCACCATATGTAGCTGCGTGCTAATGCCTTCATCCTGACGATGCCAGGGTGGCCCTCATGCAACGCCTCCAAAACTCGGGTACGCAGTGAGGTCGGGATGACCACTGTGCCCCACAGCAAACAGCCCTGCAAACTGGATAATTCCTGTAGGCGGGTCTTAAAAGGCGTGAATTTGGTTTCAACATCACCGCCTGGCCACCCCCTCCTCACCCAGTCCAGTACCTGGGCGATCGTTTTGTCTGCCTTGGATTTGGCGGCAATGTCAAGGGCAGTGATGGGGAGGTCCAATTGGGTGACCTCAAAGATAGCATGGACCGGGGCAGGATCCTCAGCTGGAGCAGGCAGGGGGCAGCGGCTGAGGGCGTCTGCGTGGGACAATGTTTTACCTGGACGGTGTATGAGTCTATACGAGTATGCCGCTAGGAAAAGAGTCCACCTCGTCATTCTAGGAGACAGGACTTGAGGGGTCTGTTTGTCACCTGCTAGTAGACCCAGGAGAGGCTTATGATCTGTGACCAGCTCGAAAAAGTGGCCAAAAAGAAATTCGTGAAATTTCTTCACTGCTGCGACAGCTGCTAAAGCTTCCTTATCGATTTGGCTATAATTGCGCTCTGTTGCAGAGAGTGTCCTGGAAAAAAAAGCGATGGGAGCCTTGGAGCCATTGGGGAGCCTGTGGCTTAACACTGCCCCAATTCCAAAAGGGGATGCATCCGCTGCTAGCACTAATGGAAGGTTGGGGTCAAACTGAATAAGGACCGCCTCCGACGTGAGTAGTGATTTGACTGCATGAAAAGCAGAGTCTTCCTTGTGTCCCCAATGCCAAGACGATTTTTTATCCAAAAGTCTGTGCAGGGGTTCCGCCACAGATGCTTTATGGGGCAGGAAAGATGCGTAAAAATTCAATAGCCCCAAGAAGGCCTGCAGTTCCGCTTTGGAGGTTGGAGTGGGTGCCTCGTGAATTGCCTTAACCTTGGACTCCAGGGGGTGAATTTATAACCCAAAAAGTCCACCTGTCTAGTGGCAATGGCACATTTTTCTTTTTTTTAACTTGAGGCCATGCTGTCTGAACCTCTCTAACACTGCTCGAACTCTCTGGAAGAGCTGGGGTCTATCCCTGGCCGAGACTAAGATGTCATCGAAGTAGGGTACTACACCAGGGAGGCCCTGCAAAATCCACTCCATGAGGGATTGAAAAATGCCTGGGGCAACACTTACGCCAAATTGGAGACGCTTGCACCGGAAAGCACCCCTGTGGGTGACAATGGTCTGGAGTTCCGCTGTTTGGTTGTCAACAGGGAACTGTTGATACGCTTGAGACATGTCCAATTTGGCAAAAATGCTGCCAGGTTCAAACGTGTGTAATAAATGCTGAATGACGGGCACTGGGTAAGCGCTAACTTGTAAAAACTTATTAATTGTGGTTTTGTAGTCCGAGCAAATTCTCAGGCTACCGTCTTTTTTGAGGGGTGTGACAATGGGCGTCTCCCATTTGGCGAAATCTGTTGGCTCAATGACCCCTTGTTTTAATAATTTATCCAGTTCCGCATCTAATTTAGGCCGAATAGCGAATGGAACTCTCACGAGGTTTCAACCGGATTGGGACCGCTTGGGGTCGACTGAGAATGAGATAGGGGTACCGTTATAACACCCCAGCTCATTGCTGAATACGTCTGAGTAGTCAGCGAATAGGGAGTCAGTGTCAGAGGTTGAGACCGCATGGACTCCTGTTAACCCCAGGCCGAGGTGGGGGAACCAATCAAGTCCCAAAAGTGTAGGGAGGTTGCCGCTAACTACCACTAGAGGTAGGTGGCCTTTAAAAGTTTTAAAATTAACAAGAAACTTGCCTCTGCCGATTACAGGAATGATCTTCCCTGGTAGTCCTTCAGGCTAAGCTGGCACTTCTGGAGCCGGTTTCTGGATAGACTGGGCTGTAGTTTCTTGAGGGTGCTCCAGGAGATAATTGAGAGCGCTGACCCCGTGTCAACCTCCATGTGGCAAGGTTTACCTTCTAATAAAACGGAGAGAGAGATTTTACTAATGGTATGGCAAGCGTGCTTAGCATGGTGGCGGGTGCGACAGTTCAATACTTGCCTTTGGGGTCCGGAATGTGAGAAGGAAGGGACCCTTTGTGCCGAGTTGTGAGTGGCTTGACAGACTCTGGCGATGTGCCCCTTTTTGTGACAATTGTTGCAGGTGGCTCCCTTGAATTTGCAGGTGGCCCTCAGGTGAGATCCACCACAGGATAGGCACAGGGTGATGTGCTTGGAAGGACTGATGCTTTCTTGCTTGGCTCCTACCTGCGGGTGTCTGGTGTGGGCTAGGCGGTGGATGTCGACCGCATCACTGGGGTCCTCCTCGATGACCACCTCTTCAGAGTGGACGGAAACTGCGATTTGTTTGGAGGCAGGACCTTGGATCTCGGTGGCTGAGTGTGCTGCCAGCTCCGCTGCCAGGGCTTCCTCGACGGCTTGAGCGAGGTTGAGTTCCTTCCTGGCGAGTAGGCGCCTTTGAAGGTGAAGATCTTTGACCCCACAGACTAGCTGATCGAGGAGCATGTCATCCAGGTAGGTCCCAAACCCACAATGGAGTGCTGCAGACCTGAGGGCAGCCATGTACTGGTTGATAGTTTCTTTGTCTGATTGTTTCCTCATGCGGAAGGTGAACCGCCTGGCAATCTGTGAGGGTCTAGGAGAATAGTGGTTAGTAAGGATTTCTAACAGTTCTGTCCAAGGGACGTTTTTTAACTCACGTGGAGCCACGAGTGCTGTGGCCGTATCAAAGACGATGGCTCCGCAGTAGATCAGGAAATATGATTTTTTCTGGTGCTCCCCTGCATCAGCCAGCCCAATGGCGTCGATGTAATGGTTAAAGCGATTCTTGTATGACTCCCATTTCTCCTCATCCGGCTTGAACGACGGGAAGACTGGGTTGGAATTCATGTTGAGAATCTAGCTGGAGAATCTGTTGAGAAAATCTCTCTGGGCAGCAGCAGGAAGGTTTTTTGTGCCTATGGCAGGCAAGTGACTTCAGCTCAGGGGAGGTTTACACAACTCTCTTCCTCTCTCTGGGTTAACACGAGGTTAGGTTGCAATGGCCGTTGGCAGCGTTTTGAAATTCGCGCCTGCGTGGGCGTCAGTGACTTGAAATACAGCACCGCGCTGTACTCTTGGGTGGAAATTCAAATGACAGCCATTTGAATTTCGAGCGGCTGCGGCTCGCAGCGCTACACTTTCCCTGTAGCTGGCTAACTAGCGGCTACAGACGCTTTCTCACTCTCACTGTTTGCTGACCGCTCTCTCTGGCTGCGGATCAGCGTTCGCTCTCGTTGCCTGCTGATCGTTCTCTCTGGCTGTGGATCAGCGGCTAGTGATTCAGCGGTTGCATTTTGCCTCTGGTCGCCATCCCGCCCTCGTCGCCAGTGTTGTAGTTGAGCAATGAGAGGCTGAACCAGGACATGGGTGCAACAATACTTTATTTAGAATAATAAAGGACTGAACGTGCTTGCCAAGCCTGGAACTGGCTCGCAGCGATCAGCGACTGGTTGGACCCCGCAGCCTGCTTTTATAGCTGGCTGCTGGGGAGAACCAGCCAATGAGAGAGGGCAACCGCCCCCCGCAGCGTGAACGGACCTGAGTGGGAACTTCTTTAAGTTCCAGGGACATAACAATATACCCTCATGCAGACTGATTTCTTAAAGAACATGTTTAGTGATGATGAGGTATTTAAGAACAATACAGTTTATCGATCTACAATTAGTTTGTTACTTTATATAGCCAATTGGACTAGACCGGACATAGCACTATCAGTCAACTTACTCTCAAGACACGTAAATAACCCAAAAATGTACCACTGGAATGCGATCAAAAGATTATTGAGATATTTGAAACACACCGCTGATGCAGTTTTGTCGCTTAATCCAAGTACATCGAGCACACTTAGACTTTCATGTTACACAGATGCCGATTGGGCTGGAGACGTCAAAACATGAAAAAGTACTTTAGGGTATGTTATTTTTCTGAATGATAGTCCTATCCACTGGTATACCGGAAAACAAAAACTTGTATCAACTTCAACTACAGAAGCCGAATTTGTTTATCAAATGCCGCAAATAGCTTAATTTGGTTCGATGATTTATTGATGGACATTTGGAAAGAACCTTCATACCCCATAATCATTCAGGAGGAGAATAAAGCAGCAATAGATATATCCAAGGCCGATGCTGTAGTCCACAGATCAAGGCATATCGACATTAAGTACAAGCATGTGAGACAGTTGTCAGAAATTGGATTCATAAAAGCTGTACATTGTGAGACTAAGGAACAAACTGCAGATATTTTGACCAAACCTCTTCCCTCAAAACAACATTCATACCTGACAAAGAAACTGTGTTTTGTATATAATAATATAATATATAATATAATAAATATTATATTATATTATATTATATTATATTATATTATATTATATTATATATTATATTATATTATATTATATTATATTATATTATATTATATTATATTATATTATATTATATTATATTATATTATATATGTTTTATATATTATATAAATGGTGTACGATAATATCTATGTTAATGTTCCCTCAGTGATAAATCAGTTCGACCTTAGAAGGGGAATTGTTAAGGTAAAATGTCAAACTGCTTTATTGCCGTCCCTCATGTTAAGCATACAAGTTCCATGATGCATCACTGCACATTCCTCCCACCTGGCATAAAAAGTACTCTCTCTCTCTCTCTCTCTCTCGTCTCCCCCCTGGAAGAATGATGTACCTAAGAGAGAACATAGACATAATGTAAGTTTACATTTCTACAATAAAAGAATTACTCTGACCATAAACATTTTTAAAAGTTAATTTTAGAAAGACCCATTAAAGGTTATTAACATAATACAATAGAGGGTTCCTGTGGCTGAGTTTAAGGAGTTAAAACCATAGAGTACTGCATTGCTACAAAGGATGGGGAGAAAGAACCTTCCGGATGACTCATGGGCGGAAGGTGGTGTGCAAAGCGGCTTCTGCGCTCTTCCTAGGATGGAAGCAGCAGCTGGCAGGTGAGTTGGGGGCAGCAGGTGGGAGGAGAGTCCGGGACCAAGTCGGGCTGTTCGGTTCCCTCCACGGCCTGGAAGCAGAGAAGCAACTGGGCTGAAGCGTGTCAGCTGCTGCTGCTGCTGCTGGTGGTGGTGGTGGTTCCTTCCCTCCCCAGATCGGAGCCCGCTGCGGCTGCAGGCTTGTTTCTGCATTGTATTGAATTCCAATAAGACATAGTCACTTTCCCCAAAGTTCCTGACATTTTGACCCCTCTCTATCATTTCATGACTGTTAGAAAGAATTTAGATAATCATAGGAGGCCTGCTAGTTCCCTCCTCTACCTTTTGGATGACAGTATTGTCAGATTCACCAGCAACTTTTAAGAAGAGATCCGACAGCTATTTCTCCGGAATGGTAGAGCGTCTCCAGCCTGAACAGGGAGATCGGACTAGAGGTCCCTTCCAACTCTGTTGTTCTATTGTGGACTTGCTTTTTTTGTGGCAACAACCTGGCACTGGTCTTTTCTGGGATTTTTTACCAACTATATATCGCCAACAAACACAGCATTTCCTATTGGTGTCCCATCTGTGTAGAAGATGTACATCTGATCCACTGATTTGTGGTCATTGTAGCATCAGCAGTTCCTGTGATTACGAAGGTCCAAGAAAAGGAGTTGCACCAATTTGAGTTCTTTTTTCTTTTGAAAATTTTATTGATTTTTAAAAACAAACATAAACAAAACATAAAACATAAAACATAAAAAACATAAAACATCTTTTTTGAAAGCAGCCTGATCCCGGGTTACATCTCTTCGTGCAGACACAAATTCAAGTTCATGCTCATTTATATATTCCATTCCATATGACCATTCTACATTTTCTATGTAGCTTCTCCCCTCTTTCAACTTTCTTAATTTTATTTTATTTATTTCATTTAATTCAAATCATACCTATATTCTTTGTCCCGTTTCAACTGTCTATTATCTTTTCTCATTAAACAAAATTTCTCCTGTAATCACTGATTGGAGTATGACGCCTTTATATCTTTCCCCTAAAATTATAACACTTAATATAATACATAACTTCTGTTCGGATTCTGCTTAGTACATTCTAAAACTATACAATGTATTTTTTAAAAAGAGAAAATCATAAATAAATATATATATTATATATATTTATTTATATTAATATATATTTATACTTTTTCAGCTGAGTGCTTCTTTGAGGTGGTCATTTCTGACCGCCGCTCTTACCGCCTTCGGGAAAGGGAGTTTGGCCAGCTGAGGAGGAGAGATGTGGCTCTCCTCGGCCATGCTGGTGATTTCCCTGTCTTCACCACCTCTACGGGGTGGCTTAGCCCCGAAGCCAGCTGGCTCGGGGCATTCCAGTGGTGACCCAGGCAGAAACCGTGCATGATCGCAGATTCCTGCCTATCACCGAAGCCCTGCAAACCAGAAGTCCCCACCAATTTGAGTTCTGCCAACTGGTGCACATTTATGATGGCCGCAGCATCCCACACTCATATTCCCAATTTGTGACCTTCCCGGCTGGCTTCTGACAAACAAAATTGGGTATACTGGCAGGAAATTGAAAGAGACTAGGCATCATTTCATCAGTTAAAGCCCCCACATGTCTAAAGTAGTTCAAAAAGTTTGACTATAATGATTTTGGGACATTTTGTCATGCTTGAAAGACATAGATTTTCTCCATCTATGCATGTGTAGGTGGGTGTATCTGTATTTATCTCTCTATGCATATGTCTGCAATTATATAATCTATCCCTAACACTTCCAGATATATTTGGTGATAACACTTCGTATTGTTAAGAATTTGTGATTGACCCAAATCAACCAAAGAATTCCATGATTGAATGCATGTTTGAACTTTGATCTTGGTAGTCTTCCATGTATCAAATTAATCAAGATTAATGTAAGAGGTAATTCTAGCATTGTAGCATTTTTGCTTTTTTGTTGTAATGTATACTTTTTTCTTATATCTTCTGTAACCATTTTATAAATGACATTACATTTTTCTTTGTATCCTAGACAAAGAGGATGACAATAAGAGCACTCTGGACAACTGAGAATAACAAGCAACTTTACATAGAAAGTCAAGGGAGATTATTTTTCATTCAGAAGAAAGGGATATATCTCTGGAAGTCAGTGGAGGGGAAAAGGTCAATTGGAAAGCCATACAGACAGTGTTGCAGTCCTTGCCCAGGGAGGAAAAAAAAAAACAGCTTGAAACAAAACACCACTAAACAAGGGACCATCCATATTTTTGACCTCCTCAGGTATCTCAGTTGTGGAAAAGTTTCATAGACGTGCCTACTGTAGGAAAGAGAAAAATTGCAAATCACAGCTGATTATGCATAAGAGGATTCACACTGGAGAAAAACCATACAAACACTCTGACTGTGACAAGCCATTTGGTCAAAACAGCTCTGTTGTGGTTCATGGAAGGCTAGAGCAGCCCTACAAGTGCTCCCAATGTGGTAAATTCTTTAATGAGCATGGCAAATTGGTGATACACCAGAGGACTCACACCAGGGAAAAACCGTATGAGTGTCCAGATTGTGGGAAAAGTTTCAGTCAGAATTTCAGCCTGGTGAAACACCACAGGACTCTTGAGAAAATATTTGAATATCCTGATTGTGAGAAAGGATTCAGTCACAATTACAATCTTGTGAGACACCAGAGAACTCACACTGGGGAGAAACCTTTTGATGTCCTGAGTCCTGACTCTGGGAAAAGCTTGAGTTACAATTCCAACCTCCTGATACACCAGAGGATTCACATAGGAGAGAAACCCTTTGAATGTTGTGATTGTAAGAAAGCTTTCAGTCAGAATTCCCATCTTGTACAACACCAGAGGACTCACACAGGAGAGAAACCCTTTGAATGTCCTATCTGTGGGAAAGGTTTCAGGCAGAAATCTAGCCTGATGAACCATCAGAGAACTCACACAGGAGAGAAACCCTTTGAATGTCCTGATTGTGGGAAAAGTTTCATTAGAAATTCCCACCTCAGGAGGCACCAGAGGACTCACACAGGAGAGAAGCCCTATGAATGTCTTGATTGTGGGAAAAGTTTCGGTCAGAATTCCCACCTCATGAGACACCAGAGGACTCACACAGGAGAGAAAACATTTGAATGTTCTGATGATTGGAAAGGCTTGAGTTACAATTCCAACCCACTCATACACCAGAGGATTCATATAGGAGAGAAACCCTTTGAATGTTGTGATTGTGGGAAAACTTTCAGTCAGAATTCCCATCTTGTGCAACACCAGAGAACTCACACAGGAGAGAAACCCTTTGAATGTCCTATCTGTGGGAAAAGTTTCAGTCAAAACTCCAGCCTGGTGAACCATCAGCGGACACATACAGGAGAGAAACCCTTTGAATGTCCAGATTGTGGGAAAAGTTTCAGTCAGAATGCCAATCTTGTGAGACACCAGAGAACTCACACTGGGGAGAAACCTTTTGAATGTCTTGACTGTGGGAAAAGTTTCATTAGAAATTACCACCTTGTGAGTCACCGGAGGACTCACACAGGAGAGAAACCCTTTGAATGTTCTATCTGTGGGGAAAGTTTCAGTCAAAACTCCAGCCTGGTGAACCATCAGAGGACACATACAGGAGAGAAACCCTTTGAATGTCCAGATTGTGGGAAAAGTTTCAGTCGGAATGCCACTCTTGTGAGTCACCAGAGGACTCACACAGGAGAGAAACCCTTTGAATGTCGTGACTGTGGGAAAAGCTTCATTAGAAATTGCCTCCTTGTGAGTCACCAGAGGACTCACACAGGAGAGAAACCTTATGAATGTCTAGATTGTGGGAAAAGTTTCGGTCAGAATTCTCACCTCATGAGGCACCAGAGGACTCACACAGGAGAGAAACCCTTTGAATGTACTGATTGTGGAAAAAGTTTCTGTCACAATTCCAACCTGGTGATACATCAGTGGACTCACACAGAAGAGAAACACTTTGAATGTCCTGATTGTGGGAAACATTTCATTAGAAATTCCCAACTCATGAGGCACCAGAGGACTCACACAGGAGAGAAACCTTATGAATGTCTAGATTGTGGGAAAAGTTTTGGTCAGAATTATCACCTCATGAGGCACCAGAGGACTCACACAGGAGAGAAACCTTATGAATGTCTAGATTGTGGGAAAAGTTTCGGTCAGAATTATCACCTCATGAGGCACCAGAGGATTCACACAGGAGAGAAACCCTTTGAATGTCCAGATTGTGGGAAAAGTTTCAATTGTAATTCTAACCTGATGATACACCAGAGGTCTCACACAGGAGAAAAGCCCTTCAAATGTCCTGACTGTGGGAAAAGTTTCAGTCGTAATTTGAGCCTGGTGGTACACCGGAGGACTCACACAGGAGAAAAGCCATTTGAATGTCCTATCTGTGGGAAAAGTTTCAGTCAATATTTCAGCCTGGTGATGCACCAGGGGACTCACACAGGAGAGAAACCGTATCAGTGTTCTGACTGTGGGAAATGTTTCAATTGTAATTCTGACCTGGTGAGACACCTGAGGACTCACACAGGAGAAAAGCCATTTGAATGTCCTATCTGTGGGAAAAGTTTCAGTCATAATTCCAGCCTGGTGAAACACCAGAGGACTCACACAGGAGAGAAACCCTATGAATGTACTGTTTGTGGGAAAAGTTTCAGTGAGAATTCCAGCCTGGTGATACACCAGAGAACTCACACAGGGGAAAAACCTTTCAAATGTCCAGTCTGTGGACATTACTTCAGGCATAAATCCTCCCTTATTGCACATAAGGAAATCCATATGAGGCCAAAGTAGATATGTAGATAAAACTTGAATTTCATTTGTAATTTGCGAGAAATTGACTACAGATAGTCCTCAACTTACAATCATAATTGACCCCAAAATTTATGTTACTAAATGAGACTTTGTTAATTGTGCTCCATTTTGCAACCTTTTTTTGTATAAAAAGTTTTGTTTCACAACAAACATAACAAATAAAACCTTTCAATTGTACAGTGTGTTGTTTGGTACGTATGTCTTGTGCACAATATTTATAGTCTTTTTGCTTTACATTCATATTACATTAATTAACTTTCCATATGATATTGTATTATTATTATTACACCATCATTAAACTTTTAACTTCAGATCCATGTTATCCTTTCGAGCAAACCTCAATTCTTAATAATTTTTGTTCATATTATAACTCATTCAAAAATAATCAATTGTGACATATTATTGCTACTGTATTATACTTCAGTTTCCTACTTTTCTGTCTAACCATTGATAAAATAAATCTTATCTTGTAATATTCTTTTTCTTCTTGTTCTCTATTTGCTAATGTTAATCTACTCATTTCTGCAATTTCCATTATTTTCTTAATCACATCCTCCCTCGGAATTTTCTAGTTTTTCCAATTTTGAGCAAATACAATTCTAGCTGCAGTTAAAACTTGAATAATCAGATATGTCGCTTCTTTATTATAGCCTTCAGGTAAGATTCCCATAAAAATATCTCTGGTTTTAAAGCTGTATGCTGTTTTGTCATTTTTTCCAGCCATGTGTGTATTTTAGTCCAATATCTTTTTGCTTCCGCACATGTCCACCACATATGGTAATAAGATCCAGGTATCTGATGACATTTCCAACACTTTGCCAATTTATCCTTGAACATGTTTGTTAGTCTTGCCGGGGATAGGTGCCATCTGTAAAACATCTTACACAAATTCTCTTTATATGCTGTTGACACTGTTTTTTTTAAATAAATTTTATTGAACAAAAAAATGGAAAAACATTTAAAAACAATGAATGTGGTGTAATCATCCTGACACACCTAGTTTTCTTACATCACTAATTCATACAAAGAATAATACATATTTACATTCTATATACAAAATATATCAACATTAACAGTACTCATTTTTAATACTCCTGATCCTTTTTTCCAACCAGTGGTAAAACTTTTCCCATATTTTATAGTATTCAGATTCGTCCTTATTTTTTAATTCTTGTGTCAATTTGTCCATTTCTGTGCACAACCAAATTTTTCTAATTTCTCGTCTGCATCAACAGAGGGATTGTGTCAAGACAACAAGAAGGAATAGTACTGCTTCACAGTATGCTAGTGAAACCACACTTAGAATACTGCATCCAGTTCTGGTCACCACAATACAAAAAAAAAATATTAAGACCCTGGAAAGTGCAAAGAAGAGCAACTATGATGATAAAGGGTCTGGACACTAAATTGTATGATAATCAGTTGAGGGAGCTAGAATAAGTAGACTATTGAATAGAAGGCTCAGAAGGAACCATGGCAAGGGAGTTTTTAAGAAGTGTTTAAGCTGTGCTTACTGTGGCATCCTGGGAAATGCTTAGACTCCCAAACCCTTCCATTTGGGAGAGAGCCATCCATTTGTATGCGCTCATAATCCCAAATGCCTCCATCAGTCCCAGAGGAAGGGGATCTCCCAGAGCAGAAATATCTCACCACAATCCTTCACCATCCTTCTGGGTAACCCACCAGCTGGATAGGAGAATGATTATTTCCTCCCCACGATGCTTCCAGCAAATGACATTCAGTGCAAATGGCTTTTTTCCTGGGGATAATACAGATAGTCCTCACTTACCATCTGCCTTGTTAAACAACCATTCAAGATTATGATGATACATAAAAAAACAGTTTGGCAAACAATCTTTGCATTTACAACCATCACATTGTCCCCCGATCCTGTGGTGGTCATTGGCATGCTTCCCAACAAGCTTAAGATAAAGCTCATGTAGAAGACATAAATAAAACCAAAAGTAGCAGTCATTTGATGTCTCGCTTAATGTCCATATTGATTCACTTAATGACCAGAAGAGAAATGAGGTCAAAAACTGTTGCAATAAAGTGGTTTGCCAGAATTGTCAGTCACGGTTGTGGTCACTAAGCGAGGACTACCCACGTTCATTCACCACCACCCTGCAGGCTTCTCCTTCCTGCAGTTGATGGGGAGGAGACCAATGTGCAGCAGGGAGTCTCTCTGGATGGCTTTCCTATTAGAGAGCTGGTGGGCTGCATGGGGAAGGTGCTGTTGCTGGACTAGCAATGGGGACACCCAAGTGCCAGTCCCTCCTCAGCCATGAAAGGTCCCTCAGGCCAAGACCAAGTGATCAAGTCCACAGGAAAATTCTAACATTTTTTTTACATTTGAGAGTGAAGGTAATAAGAAAATCTTGCAGGTCTCCCCGCTCCCCCACAACTTTTTATTATCTTTTGTGAATTACAGAGGTGTTTTGTCTAATCCTGTTTGTAAAATGATTTTGTTTTGTGTATTAAACACTTCAAATTTTAAAAAGGTATGCATTTCAAACAAAGAGTATGGCAACCTTTCATAGACTTTTGCATGTATTTTTATAATTCTTTAACTGTAATGTCACTTTGGAGAGTATGTTTCTTTTGCTGTATATAGGCAGTCACCCCATTTTTCTAACCGCCCTTTTTCTAGACTCTGCTGTGTATGTTCTCTTCAGCTTTGTTCTAATGGAGACTTCTGTGCAAGAAGCACATGGCACTTAGCAGGCTTAAATTTTCTTCCTTTAGAAAGAAAACTGACACGGGATGTGCTTAGTTGCAGTCTGGCCTGCATGAATGAAGCTTGCTCCCTTGAGGTCTCTGGCCTGTTGATGCTCCCAGGTGCTAATTCCATGGGAACCACATCATAAAAGTTTAAGATGTAGAGAGGTATTCATCTCTACTGAGAGCCAAACCCCTACAAAAGTGCAGGAATCTATTGATCGGCTTCCAATCTGCAAAATAACACCCTCCAAATATTCTGCTCAGGAATACTCAGCTCTGAATTCTTACTCCAGAAATTGGGAAGACTGCTCTAGCGAGATTCACTCCCCAATAATACAGATAGGGAATTAACGTTGCATGTTCCATTATTCTATTAATGGAATCAGGCTAGCAAACTGGCAATAACTTAGCGACTCTGCACACAAATGAATAAGTGCTTGATGAGGTTTTAACGCCCAGAACTTAGTTAATTTTGAAAAGCTAAGCAGGGTTAAGCTTCCATCTTCAAGTTCCTGTCTCTTGCAAAACTAAGCATTCATGAGTTGTCCTGCGCACAAACACCCCACAACAAATATGGGGCTTGCATAAGTGTGCAATCATGCCTACCATCTCTGTCCTATTGTCCCCATTTATTTGTACCTATTTCCTGTATTCATACTTGTGTTTATTCTTATATCTATTATCTTGTAAGCGATTGACAAATCAAATCAAATCAATCAATCAATCAATAGTTGGCTGGAAAAGTCTTTTTTTAAGTTTTTTTATTTTTAGACAAACAAAAACAAAACATAAAACATAGAACCATCTTCAAGTTACATACATACAGTGTGTCTGTTGGTTACAAATCTTTTGTTTATCCTCTCCGTAGTCCTCACAATTTATATAAGTTCTCATATTATCAATCTAATATATATGTATACCTTATTATCAGTTATTAATCATTTATTTGACTAAACTATTATTCCATCATTTTATACGAGATATTCTAAATTTTAGGTAAATTTATATTATACATTCATCCAATGGTAGAACATTTTTATATTATATTCTATATCATTCTATTATTCTTATATTGTAAAATTTTCTGACATATTTAATTTCCCTATCTTTTTGTCTAACCATTGATAAAATAAATCCCATATCTTATAAAATGGTTTATCTTCTTGTTCTCTAATTTCAAATGACTCATTTCAGCACATTCCATAATTTTCTTAATAACTTCCTCCTGCGTTGGCATTTTCTCATTTTTCCAATATTTAGCAAATACAATTCTAGCCGCTTTTAATACATTTACAATCAAATATTTCAGTTCCCTATTGTATATTTCCGGTAAGATCCCCAATAAAAATATCTCTGGCTTAAAGTCTATGTATTGTTTTGTCATTTTTTCCAACCATGTGTGGATTTTAGTCCAATATCTTTTTGCATCTGCACACGTCAATCACATATGGTAATATGAACCCAGTATTTGATGACATTTCCAACATTTTTCAGATTTATTCTTAAACATTCTCGCGATTCTCATTGTGGGTAGGTGCCATCTGTAAAACTTCTTATACAAATTTTCTTTATATGCTGTTGACATTGTCATTTTATAATTTTGAGACCACACTTTTTGCCATTTCTCTAAATCAATCCCATATCCAAAATTTCCCCCCCAAGAAATCATTGTTTCTTTAACTTGCTCTTCTTCTAGCTTAAACTCTAGTAAATGTCCATAAAGTTTTTAAATTATCTTTTCATCAGTACCTGTCAAAATTTTATCTGTCAGTCAATTTATCATAAAAACCTTCTGTTTTAAAATCTTTATCTAGAGTGATTTTGCACATATGAAAACCAATTCATCCTTATACCTTGTTCTTCTAGTTCTTTCATAGATTTAAGTTCACCCTTTCCATTCAGTATCTTACCATAACAAACTGTTTGTTCCTTTTTATATGTTATTGGATATGAAAATGCTTCAATAGTTGATAACCGGGCTGGAATTTTTAAATAATATTGCTTTTTAATCTTCTCCCAATTTAATAACAATGCCTCTTGTATATAGTGTTTTGTAAAATACCTGTGTTTTAGTTCCCTTGTACCATAAGAAAGCATGCCATCACAACAGCAAATCATGTCCTTCTAATGTCAATAATCTAATGTTTCTTAGTGTTATCCATTCCTTTACCCACGTCAAGTTTGTCACCTGGTAGTATAATTCCCAATTAGGCAGGCCAAATCTTCCTCTTATTTTAGCATCTTGCAACAGTTTTAGTTTTATTCTTGCTTTCTTTCCCTGCCAAATATATTTCAACACTATTTTATTTAAATCTTCAAAATAATCTTTCCCTAGCCTGATTGGAATTGTCTGGAACAAGTATAAAATTCTAGGTAATATATTCATCTTGATTGTTGGTAATCTCCCTATTAGTGATAATTGTAAATTTTCCCATTTGGCCAAATCTGTCGCAATCTGTTGTTTGAGTTTGTGGTAATTTTCCTCTGAGTGTACTGCATCTTGCTATCAAATGTATCCCTAAATACTTAACCTTATTTGTGACCTGGATCTTCAGAGCTTCAGCCAATTCTTCCTTTTGTCTTACTAGCATATTCTTTGTCAATATCTTTGTTTTATCTTTATTTATTTTCAAGCCTGCTACCTTTCCATACTCTTCTATCTCTTCTGTTAATTTGGGTGCTGTTTCTAATGGGTCCTCTAATATAAAAACCAGGTCATCTGCAAATGCTTGCAATTTATATTCTTCCTTTTTAATTTTCATTCCTTTTATATCTTTTTCTTCTCTAACATTTCTGTTCAACACTTCTAATGTTAACAGAAAAAACAGAGGCGACAGTAGACAACCTTGTCTGGTCCCTTTTCTTATATCAATAAAATCTGTCAGTTCTCTATTTATCATTACCTTTGCAGTTTGTTTATGATATATAGCTTCTATGGCTTTATTCAATTTCTTACCAAAGCCCATCTGCTTGGCTGGAACAGTCTTGACTGATTCTTAAAGGAGGTACACTTTGACTGCTGTATGCATATAGTCTTCCCTGGCTCTCTTCTTTGTGTAGTTCTTGCTTCTTTCATGGGGAACTTCTTGCTCTGTTTCTGTGGTGATGAGTGAAGCCTCGGGAAGCCTGAATGAGCAAGTTAGGAACAATCATGGAGAAAGTCTATCCATTTGATCCGACTTGAGTCGACTTGACAGAGCATAATCAATTTAAAAAGATATTGCTACTACTGCCTTAGGTAGAGATAGAACATCCTGTTTTTCAGCTTTATGCCACTAGATGGCGCACCATAGATAAGCAACGGCCGCGCTAGACAACTTTCACTGCAAGTACAGCATCGGTTACTGAGGTGTAAGGAGTTGAAACATTCGAACAGTAGATTCCTAGAGAGGATTTGGAGGAGAGAAGGAGAACAACAGCTGGAGAGCTTCCTCTTCCGACTCTCCGCTGAGATGTTGGAGGCAACTGAAAGGTGAGCTGAGCACAGGTGGAGGAGAGGCAGGAATCAAGTCGGGCTGTTTCGGTTTCCCCAGGGTGTAAAAGCAAAAAAGCAACAAGGCTGAAACATGTCAGCTGCTACATATTCCTTCCCTCCCCAGAGTGTATTCCCTTGCTGATGCATGCTTTAAAATTGATTCCTGAATTTTTTTCTGTGTTGGGAGGTTTTATTAGTCTCCTTTATGTTAGAGTTAATTCCTTGTAATTGTATAGGCATGTTCTTTTCTTGACAACAATTTGGAACTGATCTGCCACTGCTGCCTTCAGGAATTTTGTTTTGAATTCCATATCTAGGAAACAAAAATGGGATTTCTTGGTGGTCTTCCGTCCATGGATTAATGTGGCACAACTGTGCTTCACTCATATTAAAAAAAAGTTTATTTATTTTATTTATCTTGTCAAAAGCTTACAATACAATAGAAATAAGAATAAACACAAGTTTAAATATAAGAAAGAGGAACTAATAATTGCAGACAATAGGACAAGGATGGTAGGCACCATTGTGCGCTTATGCACACCCCTTACAGACCTCTTAGGAATGGGGTGAGGTCAATAGAGGTTAGTTTGAGGGTAAAGGAGTCGGGGTTTGAGAAGATGACAACAGAATCAGGTAGTGAGATCCAGACATTGACCACTCTGTTGCTGAAATCGCACTTCCTGTAATTGAGTTTGGAGTGATTTACATTAAGTTTATTGTGCGCTCTTTTGTTGTTGAAGTTGAAATATTCATTAACTGGTAAGATGTTGTAACATATGATTTTATGTACTATGCTTAAGTCCAGTTGGTGTAGTTCAAGGTTGTCTAAGCCTAGAATCTCAAATCTGGTGGTGTAGGGTATTCTGTTGCGAACATAGTATGGTTGAAGGAATGGGTGAATTTAACCAATAAGAGAATATTATTCTTAGAAGACCATGACTTACAGAGGGGGTGGCATGCTTTTTTATGGGATGTTGGGAAAACTAGCCAGAAATTTTTTCACAGACACCTAATCAGAGATTCATTATTGACTAATTGGAAGAAAATACACTATTTAAAAATACCAATTTGGATCTCAACAATGGAGGCGATTTATCCAAATAATCTGGATATTACTAAAATGATTAAAATATAAGGACCTATTGGATACGCAAGGAAATCTGAAATCGGGGCAAGACATTCAAGATCGGGGATTAAAAATTGATCAGTGGGCATATCTTCAAATTCAAAGTAGATATAAACAGGACAAGAAAGAATTTGGAATTAACAATAAACTCCAGCAATTAGATAAAATTTTATTAGGATCAGGCAAAAAAAAATAACAAAATTGTATAATTATTTATTAGAAGTAGAATTAGAAGAACAAATTGTAAAAGGGAACATGATAGCTTGGAGTAGGAATATAGGATGTAGTATCACCATAACAGAATGGGGAAAGGTCTGGGATAAAAGTAATAAAATTACAAAGTTGGTACCATACAAAGAAAATGCCTATAAAATGTTCTATAGATGGCACCTTCCTCCTTTGAGATTAGCGAAGATGTACCCCAATATGAGTTCAAATTGCTAGAAATGCAAAAAAAAAAAAAGAGGGAACTTTCTTCCATATGTGGTGGTCTTGTACAGAAGCTCAAAAATATTGGCAGAAAATTAGAAATTGGCTGGAGGAAATGACAAGAGGACAGATCGAATTCAAACCAGATTCCTTTCTATTAGGGATCTTTGATAAACAAATACCCAAAAAAGTGAAATATATAATAATACATATTTTGACAGTGGCCAGATTGACTTTTGCACAATGTTGGAAACAGCCTCATGTTCCATCAGAGGAGATGATTATTCAAAAATTTTCAAGTTGTACAGAAATGGACAAACTAACCTTGGCATTAAAAGATAAAGACACTTCAATATACTACAACAGCTGGAACTGCTGGTACAAATGGATAGACCAAAGATAGTTTTCACACTAAAAGGCAAAAGAGGATAGGATAGAATCATAGTAGTGATATACAGATATATGTAAGGATTAAGTGTGTATATGGCATAAAATAAGGATAAAAAGGAGGTCTCACAAACTGTTGAAGATAAAAATGTTTTTAATCGTTTTCTATCTTTTTCTTTCTATTTTCTTCTTTTCTTTTTCTCTCTTACATTTATGTATGTGTTGTTGGTCTGTTTTAATTGTAAAATCAATAAAATTTATTTTAAAAAAAGAATAAACACAAGTTTAAATATAAGAAATAGGAACTAATAATTGAGGACAACGGGACAGGATGGTAGGCATGATTGTATGCACACCCCTTACAAACCTCTTAGGAATGGGGCGAGGTCAATAGAGGTTAGTTTGAGGATAAAGGAGTGGGGGTTTGAACAGGTGAAAACAGAATCAGGTAGTGAGTTCCAGACATTGACGACTCTGTTGCTGAAATCGTACTTCCTGCAATCAAGTTTGGAGTGGTTTACATTAAGTTTATATCTGTTGTGTGCTCTTGTGTTGTGGTTAAAGCTGAAATATTCATTAATTGGTAAGACGTTGTAACATGTGATTTTATGTACTATGCTTAAGTCCAATCTTATTGAGTCCATTTGGGATGTTTGGTTTTATAGGTAGACCTACCTTATCACTTACCACTCAAGTCTACAAAGCTACGGTGGTGCTAAAAAGAAGACTTTAAAGTATTTCTCAAAGTTGCGGTTATCAGAGTTATGTGGTGGTGACACTGGCTTGCATTTACAATGGCAGTGTTGTCCCACAGTCACGGACTCATCATTTGGAACATACACCACTGACTTCTAACAAACGAAATGAATTGGAAATTGACAGAAAGTTGTAAGTCACAGTCATGTTACATTGCACTGAGCAGACCACGGTGTTTCACTGAATGACAACGCCATTTAGGATTGGACTTGCTAGTCCCAATGGCTGTTGGTAAGTGAGGACTACCTGAATTGGGTTATCATCTGTGTGGTTGTGGACAGTATTTCTTGCCTATTTCTTATTTGGAGTGGTGGATTTCCATGAGCAAAAATGGTTCTTTAAATCTTACCGAGGCTTTTGGGAACATTTCACCTGTTAATCCACCTACCCACCTAATCCCATAGTTTTACATTTAGATCGAAAAGTGTGAGTGTGCCCACATATATGTGTATATGTATGATCTGTCCCCAGCACTTCCAGATATATTTAACTCTGCAGTTCTATGAATTCAGTAAGTAAATTTCCCAATTATGTGGGTATTTGAACATTGATCTCACTAGACATGTATATTGAAAATGAATCATAATGTAAGAGATTAAAAAAGCATTTTGGCATCTTTGGCATGTTTTATTGTAATATACATGCTTTTTGCTCTTGTTTTTTTTTTTTTTTCAAATGCTATGTAGCTATTTTATAAACCATAATTAAACTAACCCTTTTATGTGAAACTTACAGGCTAAAGAAAGCACTGTGGAGAACTGAGAATCACACGCTGCATTAAAATGCAAAGCAAACCAAGGCAGCAATCAAAATCCCATCAGGTGATAGACAAGGAAAACCCCAAAACTCTTGTTCTTCCCCAGCAGGTAACAGCAAGGAAGAGAAAACCAGGAAAAGAGTTTTGAACTGGAGAAAATAAGTGTATGTAGAAAAAATATATCCAAATATCAAGGGGGTTAATTTCCTAGCTCAGAAAAAGAGGGAAATAGCTGGAAGTCAGTGGGAAGGAAAAGCTCACCTGGACAGCCAGATAAGGCAGATCACAATACAGGCCTCGCCCTGTGAGGATGCAAATAGTAGCTTGAATCAAAACTCCATCCACCAAGGGATTCAGAGCATTTTTTACGTCCTTGAGAATCCAAGAATGTCAGTGGTGGAAATGATCCACAGATGTGCCTATTGTGGGAAAAGCACAGATTGTAGATCACAGCTGATTATGCATGAGAGGATCCACACTGATGAAAAGCCATATCAATGCTCCCAATGTAACAAAAGCTTTGGTCAGAACAGCTCCCTGGTTGTTCATGAAAGGACTACACACACCAGAGAGGAGTCCTACCAGTGCTCCAGATGCGGCAAAAACTACAGTGAACAGGGCAAGCTGATAATACACCAGAGGATTCACACTGTGGAGAAACCGTTTGAGTGTCCAGATTGTGGGAAAGGTTTCAGTCAGAATTCCTACCTGGCGATACACAAGAGGATTCATACAGGGGAGAAACCTTATAAGTGTCTGGTTTGTGGGAAAAGTTTCAATCGGAATTTTGAACTGGTGATACACCAGAGGACTCACACAGGAGAGAAACCATATGAGTGTCCAGATTGTGGAAAAAGTTTCAGTCAGAATTCCAACCTGGTGATACACCAGGCAACACACACAGGAGAGAAACCATATGAATGTCCGGTTTGTGGAAAAAAATTTCGTCGGAATTCCCACCTGATGATACACCAGAAGATTCACACAGGAGAGAAACCGTATGAGTGCCCAGTTTGCGGAATAAGTTTCAGTCAGAATTCTGATTTGGTGAGACACCAGAGGACTCATACAGGAGAGAAACCATATGAATGTCCAGATTGTGGGAAAAATTTCAGTCGAAATTCCAGCCTGGCAATACACCAGAGGACTCACACAGGAGAAAAAGCATATGAGTGTGCAGATTGTGGGAAAAGTTTCAGTCAGAATTCTCATCTGATGACACACAAGAAGATTCACAAAGGAGAGAAACCACATGAATGTACAGCTTGCGGGAAAAGTTTCCTCCGGAATTCAGATCTGGTGATACACCAGAGAAGTCACACAGGAGAGAAACCATATGAGTGTCCAGATTGTGGGAAAGATTTTAGTACTAGGTCTGGTCTTATAAATCATGTAGGTATACATACAGGGGAGAAACCATTCAAATGCCTGGACTGTGGACGGTCTTTCACAAAAAATTCCTCCCTTACTGCGCACAGGAAAATTCACATGATGCAGGAGATGATAAGTTTAGAGAAGTCTTGAAATTCATTTCTGGTGTCCTATTGGAAGTCAGGATAAACAACTGATTCCTGACTCTATGACTTGATTCTTGTTAGTCAAGTGTCTCATGAGACATCAAGGATGAGTGAGAAAAAAATGGAAAATGTTAGTTTGATAAAGGTAAACAATACATATCTGGCCACCAGCAGAAGTAACTATGTTTACATGAGCACAAATTTTAGCTATGGAAATGAATGATCCTGATTTTGCTGAGTTTAGGAGACACCAAAGACTTGCAGGGTTGTTCATTTCACTAACATGATTCAGAGGACTGGTTATAATTTTTTTTCTAATGGGTCGCTTTGCATAGGATACCTCTGCAAAAGGACACCCACAACCAGGTCAAGGGTGAGGAGGAACCAAAAACCTCTTTTGGCCTGAGCCTGCAGCTCCAAGTAGTTTCAAATTTAAACATGTCGAAAATCTAATTTTTAAAACATTAAAATTATATTTAATGTTTCATTCATTTTGGATGTCTCTTTTTCCCCCCATAGCTTTCGTCACGTCTCATTATGGTTAAGAATATTTAAAAAAACCCTTGAAATGGCCAAAGCCTCTGAATCTTTGACAAGGCTTTACTGTAGTGCGTAATTGTGCATTCTAATCTAAAGCAATGCTTAGAATCCATCCCAGTGAGGACAAATTATATATATTATCCATGGGTTTCTTATTTCTTTGGAGAATAAAGTTGGACACTTAAGACAGGGACAAGAAGAACTTGAAGGAGTTTGTGGCTTTACTGGCTACTGCAAGAGTGCATTGCAAAGAGTGCTTTTTTCTTTCTTTCTTGGAGATGTCTGATGCACACAATCAAAGCCCCAGAAGGCAAGAAAGGGAGGCAATGGGTATGAATCTGGGCATGAAAATAATAGTTGATGTCATGATTAAGGATTAAGAGCAGAAATATTAAGTGAATTACAAAATAGAAAGAAGACCCATTAAAACTAACATGAGAGAAATAGGAGTATGGGAAACCTCACTCCTAGAAGAATGAACTATTTTGAGGAATATTAAGAGAGGCAGAATATTATATTTCCCCAAAGGAGTAAATGCAGCTGGACTGGTGAATCTAGTCCTAATGGGTTTGTTCTATGTTGTGCCATGTGCTAATGAACTGGTTGTTTGGTTTTCCCAATGTACAGATCTGCACATGGTTCACTGCATTGTATTGCATATTCGTCACTCAGTTTGTGTCTGAGTGTTTTATCCTTGGGATGGACAAGCTTCTGCCTTACTGTATTCTTGGGTTTGAAGTGTGCATGTGGTCAACCAACATAACATACGTAGCATGGCATGCTGGGTGCTTTTGGATGCAACCCCGGCCAGCAGGAGTAAAGTTAGCTCCCTTAAGATGGTGCGGCCATGGGAGCCACAGGCAATCGGTCTTGAAGTTTTGGAATATAGAGAAGTTTTGATCTCCACCAACCTTAAGAAAGCTGACTGTGTAATTCTGTAAAACCTTCACGAACTTTTAGGGCTCTGCACGTAGCTAATCGTAAGATGCATAGAATCACATTTCACTATTTCACTGGGCTCAGTTGCAAAGGTCGGTTGCTAGAAGTCAAAAACGTAGCATTTAATCAGTGAAAACATCTTGCAGATGCTTTAGGTTGAGACGGGACAAGCGCGTTCTTTTGCCTCCTAGTGTGAGCTGGCAGTCAGAGAGGGCAGCGTTCGTGCCCTGAAAAGTGCCTAATACATAATAAAGGAGTTAAAACCATCGAGCACCGTATTGCTAGAAAGGATGAAAGGAGAAGCGCAGGGAAACTTCCGGATCGCTCATGGGAGGAAGGTGGTGTGCAGAGCGGCTTCTGTGCTCTTCCCAGGATCGAAGCAGCAGCTAGCGGGTGAGTTGGGGGCAGCAGGTGGGAGGAGAGTCCGGGAGCAAGTCGGGCTGTTCGGTTCCCTCCGCGGCCTGGAAGCAGAGAAGCAACTGGGCCGAAGCGTGTCAGCTGCAGGTTCCTTCCCTCCCCAGATCGGAGCCCGCTGGGGCTGCAGGCTGTGAAACTGGTGGCTGCGATTCTCTACTGGGGGGAAGATCTAAAAAGCCTCTTTCAAGTGAATGTGGATCCTTTGGGAATGGCTCCCCTCCAGAGGTTATGGGGGCTCCGTCACTGGAGGTTTGTAACAGAGAAAGAACCTTGGAGGTCTTTATATCATTTCAGACGAAGGGCTGTCCAGTCTCTATTACAAAGCCTCCAGTGATGCAGCACCCACAACATCTGAAGGCAAACAGTTCCACTGGTGAATTGATAACAGATAATCAGAGTTGGAAGGGACCTTGTAGGTCATCTAGTCCAGGGGTGCCCAACCACTGATCCCCGGACCCGTACCGGTCCGTGGATCATTTTGGACCGGGCTGCCTACTTTGCTTGGTCCAGGGGTCCCTAACCACCAGACCAGTCTGTGGATCATTTTGGACTGGGCCACCTACTTTGCTTGGGCGCCATCTTGTTCCGACGTGCTGGATCAAGTGCTGGTTTTGATGCTGTCCCTCAGCCTCGACCAAAAACATCAGCTCCACGCCGTGCATGGCTGGAGAAAAGGGGGACGTGGTAGCCGCGGAGAAGCTGCTGTCCCTGGTGAAGAAGGAGGCTCCCGATTCACCGGGCTTATGCCAGGAGTTCTGCAAGGCGCTGGTGAAGGGAGGCTACGCCGCCGCCGATTACCTGGATCCCAGCCTGAACGAACTGCCCTCGCCCTCTTCGGAAGCGGCCAGCGACCTGGTCAAGGCTCTGGTGAACCTGTTCTTCGATCGCCTCACCGACAGGCGGCTTACAGGTCACTCAGGTAGCTTTCCAGTGTTTGGGAAAGGGGCTGTTAAATCTCGAAGTGGGTAAGCCAGAACAGAGCAATGGGGGCAGCAGGGAGCCAAACTGGATATTCTCTTAAAACTAGGTGAGGGCAAGGGGTTGCAGCGAAATGGGGCGAGAGTGATCCGGAAAGAAGAAGGCTCTCCGGGTATTTGGAATGAATCCCCAGAATTCCTTATATGCCTGCATTTCTGAACCTCAACAACTTTAACACTTTAAAATATTCCGAAAGAAGGAAATGTGTGTGGGGGGGAGCAGTATCTAAAACATATACATGAACCATGATTATTAAATCCAATCCAACTTTGATTATAATTAAGTCATAACTAGCTTTTCAATGAGTGGAATATTGTCTCCATATCATGATCAAATGAACCAAGAAGAATGGCGGTCTACCAGCATCCATTTTGTGGCATCCAGATCCCACTAGAATGGGATCGCAAAATATCTACAGCCCAAAATATTTGGGCTGTAGATATTTTGGAAGAAGGGGAATGTGTGGGGATGAGTGGGAAAGTGTAGCTATCTGTTTAACATTTAGTGTATTTAAAGTGAAGAGCAGTGTTTCTCAATTTTAAGAAGTCCGGAATGCTGTCTGGGTAATTTGGGGAGTTGAAGTCCACATAATCTTAAAATTGCTGGAGTTGAAAACACTGGATAGGCAAAGGGTTTCTTAGCACTTACATATGTTTAGTGCAACCCCTACTATATATATATGACAAATCTTTAAAATGTATGGACTTGGACTCTCTGAATTCCCCACACACCTTACAATTGTTGAGATTGTGGAAAGCTGAAGACCATATGGGAGATCAAACCCATCCTAAATGTAAAATCTGAATTGCAGATTATTACCTTACAAAACGCTTTTGGAGAAAACATATTTTGCCAAACATATATTTTTGTTTGATCATCATCAACTGAATCATGATGACTTTATTGGAGTCTAGTCTTGCATTTATACACATTTTTAGTAATCCTCCAACATTGGTTAACTTTGGTTATTGCTTAACTTTCATTACTGTTTAGCATAGTAATTATTACAATTAATTATCTCTAGTTAAAGTCTATGTTATTGCCACTGGAAGATTCTAATACATTTTCCCCATTGGTTTGCCATCCAAGATAAGAACATTCCTGCAATTACAACTCTACACCTCTTGCTATCAATCTAGCTAATCTCATCTAGCAAGCTAGCCCTTGCAAAATGAGCCAGAAACAGAGTTCACTGGAGAGCTTTTTTGGAAAGGGTAAACGAGACAACGATGAGACAGCAGACGGGTCACAGACTGCCTGCAAAAAGAAAGCGGCATTTAAAAGAAAATACCAAGATTCCTACCTGAGTTACGGGTTCATCGCAACAGGTGATTCACAAGCCCCCCACCCACTCTGTGTAATATGCGGTGACAGAATTACTAATGAAGGCATGAAACCATCAAAACTGCACCGCCACCTGGAGACAAAACACCCAGCATTGAAAGAAAAGCCCTTAGAATATTTTGAAAGAAAAAAACGGGAAAATGAAGGACAGAAACAATTATTGAAGGCCACTACTTCAACAAATGTGTCCGTGCTAAAAGCATCATTCCTGGTTGCGGACCGCATTGCTAAAGCTAAGAAGCCCTCTACTATTGGGGAAGAATTGATTTTGCCTGCTACAAAGGACATTTGCGGTGAACTTTTCGGAGAGGCTGCAGTGAAAAAGGTTGAAAACATCCCCCTTTCAGCGAGCACCGTAACAACAATGAATGAAATAGCAGAGGACATCGAGGCACAGTTACTTGAGAGGATTAATGAGTCACCATGGTACGCGATTCAGGTGGATGAATCTACAGATGTTGACAGCAAAGCAATATTGCTCGTTTTTGTGAGATACATTTTTCAGGATGTACATGAGGATTTGCTATGCTCACTGTTTCGGCCAACTAACACCACAGCTGCAGAGTTATTCATGTCCTTGAATGAGTACATATCAGGGAGGCTTAATTGGTCGCACTGTGTCGGTGTATGCACAGACGGAGCGGCTGCGATGACTGGGCGGCTTTCAGGTCTGACAACGCGGATCAAGGAGGTCGCCTCTGAATGTGAGTCCACACACTGTGTCATCCGTAGCGAAATGCTGGCAAGCCGAAAAATGCCACCTGAGCTTAACAGCGTTTTGCAAGCTGTGATACAAATTATTAACCACATAAAAGTACATGCCCTGAATTCACGTCTGTTCAAACAGCTCTGTGAAGAGATGGATGCAGAACATAGACGCCTCCTCTTGTACACAGAAGTGAGATAACTTTCAAGAGGTAAATCACTGGCAAGAGTTTTTGAGTTAAGAGAGTCACTGCAGAGATTTTACTTGGAAAAACAGTCACCACTGGCAGCATACTTCAGTGACGCTGATTGGATCTTGAAACTTGCTTACCTGTGTGACATTTTTAACCTGCTCAGTGAACTCAAATCTCTCACTTCAGGGGAAAATGACAACCGTTTTCAAGTTGGCAGATAAGGTTGCAGCATTCAAAGCCAAACTGGAGTTATGGAGATGGAGAGTGAACACAGGGATATTTGACATGTTTCACATAGTAGCAGGGATTATGGAAGAGACTGAGTTTGGACCTTCGTTCACCCAGTTAGTGCATGATCACCTGTTGCAGCTTTCAAAAGAGTTTGAGCATTACTTCCCCATCGCAAGGCTGGGGAAGGAATGGATCCGGAACCCATTTGTGAACAAGCCAGGGGAATCAACTTTAACCCTACAAGAAGAGGAGCAACTAGTTGAAATTGCAAATGATGGTGGCCTTAAATCCATCTTTGAAACAACTTCAAATCTCTTTGCATTCTGGAGTAAAGTCAAAGCAGAACATCCTGACATTGCCACAAAAGCACTGAAAGTCCTGCTTCCATTTTCAACCTCTTATCTTTGTGAGGCGGGGTTTTCTGCATTGACAGCAAAGACCACGGAGTAGACTGGATATAAGGAATACAATTCGAGTGTCACTGTCTCCCATCACCCCCAGATGGAACCGTCTAGTTGCATGAAAACAAGCCCAGAGCTCCCACTGATTCTCCATTTTGGTGAGTTGATATTATAGTGTAATAGTAAATAAAATAAAAAATAAAAATAAAAAAAGCTCTAACCAGTCCTTGAAAAAGTGTTTCTGCGTGAAACTGGTCCCTGGTACAAAAAAGGTTGGAGACCACTGATCTAGTCCAATCCCCCACCCAAACGGGAGACTCTACACCATTTCTGACAAATGGCAGTCCAATCTCTTCTTGAAAGTCTCAAGGGATGGCGCTTCCACAACTTCCGAGGGCAAGCTGTTCTATTGGTTGATTGTTCTCGCTGTCAGAAAGTTTCTCCTTATTTCCAGGTTGAATCTCTCCTTGTTCAGTTTCCATCCATTATTCCTTGTCTGGCCCACAGGCGCTTTAGAAAATAGATTGACCCCTTCCTTCCCAGCTAGCTTCTGACAAACAAATCAGTGGAGATACCGGCAGGAATTTGCAAGCCACAGTCATGTGAAATTGCCTTTAACAACCCACAGTAATTTGAGTAACAACTGCAGAGGAACAGGTGTAAGTTGACAGTCTCATGTGACAACATGCTCATGATTGGACTGCTTAGTGTCCAGGTACCAGTCCCAATTGTGGTCAATAAGTGAGGACTGCTTGAATTGGGATATCACCAGAGGAGTGATATCCCAATTCCCAATATTGTGGTGATCACCAGTATCTTCTGCCCATATTTGGAACTGAGGACTTCTATGAGCAAAATGGGTGCTTCAAATCTTGCAGAGACATTATTTCATCAATCAAAGCCCCACATTTCTAAAATTATCTCAAAAGGTTTAACTAACTATTCTGGAATATTTTTTCAGGCTTGAAAGACATGGATTTTTGACTTTTATTTATTTGTAGGTGTCTGTATCTGTATTTCTCTTTGTGAGCATATATCTGCCATTAGAATAATCTATACCGAGCATTTTCAGATATATTTGGTGATAAGCCTTTGTAGTGCTAAGAATTTGTGATTGACCCAAATCAACAAAAGAAGTTCATGAGTGAATGGATATTTGAATTTGCATCGTAACAGTCTTCCAGGTGTCAAATCAATCAGGATTAATGTAAGAAGTTATTCTAGCATTGTGGCATGTTTGCTTTTTTGTTGTAATGTATAACTTTTTTTCATATCTACAATTGTTTTTTTTATTAACAATTAACATTGCACTTTTCTTTGAATCCTATAGGCAAAGAAGCTGAAAATAAGAGCACACTGACAATAAGAGCCATTGATAATAACAAGCAACTTTGAAAAGGAAAGAAAATCAAGCCAGAAATAAAAATATTTTCCATTTCCTTCAGAAAACCACGCAATTCTCCTTCTCCAGCAGTAGATAGACAAAAGAGAGAAAATTAAGAAAGATTTCAAACTGGAATAAGCAGATTATGCAGAACTCAAGCATAATTTCATGAAAAGTCAAGGAAGATTATTTTTTATTCGGCAAAAGAGGGAAATATCTGGAAATTAGTGTGGTGGAAAGGGTCAATTGGATAGCTACATAGGCCAGATTGTGATGCAGGCCTCGCTCTGGGAGGAAGAAAAAGGCTTTAATCAAAACTCCACTGAAAGGAGGATCACAGATATTTTTGCTGTCAAGAATATTAGTGTTGGAAAAGCTCCATAGATGCCCCTATTGTGGGAAAAACACAGATTGCAAACCACAGCTGATTATGCACGAGAAGATCCACACAGAATAAAATCCATAAAAGTGTTCCCAATGTAGAAAATACTTTAGTGAGCATGGCAACATGGTGATACATCAGAGGACTCACATCCTATATCTGTGTCCAGATTGTGTAAAAGTTTCATTGGAAATTCCCACCTTATGAGACAACAGAGAACTCGCATAGGGGAGAAACTCTTTGAGTGCCCTATCTGTGGGAAAAGTTTCAGTCACAATTACAGCCTGGTGAACCACCAGAGGACTCACACAGGAGAGAAACCTTTTGAATGTCCTGATTGTGGAAAAAGTTTCAGTCAAAATTCCAACCTAGTGAGACACAAAAGGACTCACACAAGGGAGAAACTGTTTGAATGTCCTGATTGTGGTAAAGGTTTTAGTCAAAATTCCAACCTTATTAGCCACCAGAAAACACATGCAGGAGAGAAACTGTTTGAATGTCCTGATTGTGGAAAAAGTTTCATTAGAAATTCCCACCTCGTGACACACCAGAGAACTCACACAGGAGAAAAACCTTTTGAATGTCCTGATTGTGAAAAATGTTTCAATCAAAATTCCAACCTGGTGATACACCAGAGGACTCACACAGGAGAGAAACCCTTTGAATGTACTCATTGTGGGAAAAGTTTCATTAGAAATTCCCACCTCCTTAGCCATCAGAGGATTCACACAGAAGGGATACCCTTTGAATGTCCTGATTGTGGGAAATGTTTCAGTGAGAATTTCAGCCTGGTGAAACACCAGAAAACACACACAGTAGAGAAACCATTTGAATGTCTGATTTGTGGAAAAAAATTTCGTCGGAATTACAACCTGATGATACACCAGAAGATTCACACAGGAGAGAAACAGTATGAGTGTCCAGATTGTGGAATAAGTTTCAGTCAGAATTCTGATTTGGTGAGACACCAAAGGACTCACACAGGAGAGAAACCATATGAATGTCTGGTTTGTGGAAAAAAATTTCGTCGGAATTCCCACCTGATGATACACCAGAAGATTCACACGGGAGAGAAACCGTATGAGTGTCCAGATTGTGGAATAAGTTTCAGTCAGAATTCTGGTTTAGTGAGACACCAGAGGGCTCACACAGGAGAGAAACCTTATGAATGTCCAGATTGTGGGAAAAATTTCAGTCGAAATTCCAGCCTGGCAATACACCAGAGAACTCACACAGGAGAGAAACCATATGAGTGTGCAGATTGTGGAAAAAGTTTCAGTCAGAATTCTCATCTGATGATACACAAGAAGATTCACAAAGGAGAGAGACCATATGAATGTGCAGATTGTGGGAAAAGTTTCCTCCGGAATTCAGATTTGGTGATACACCAGAGAAGTCACACCGGAGAGAAACCATATGAGTGTCCAGATTGTGGGAAAGATTTTAGTACCAAGTCTGGTCTTATAAATCATGTAGGTATACACACAGGGGAGAAACCATTCAAATGCCTGGACTGTGGACGGTGTTTCACAAACAGTTCCTCCCTTACTGTGCACAAGAAAGTTCACATGATGCAGGAGATAAGTTTAGAGAAGTCTTGAAATTCATTTCTGGTGTCCTATTGGAAGTCAAAATGAACAATTAATTGGCCTGATTCTTGTTAGTCAAATGTCTCATGAGACATTAAGGATGAGTGAGAAAAAATAGAAAATGTTAGTTTGATAAAGGTAAACAATACATATCTGGCCATCTGCAGAAGTGACTATGTTTACATTAATACAAATGGTGCAATTTGCAAATTGAACATTATAGAACATAGAAACGCAACATGCAGAATTTCAGTGTTCTGCACTCTGGGTGTTTTTCAGATTTTGAGGCCACAATTTCCCAGCCAGCATATCCTTTGTACAAAATGTCTGTGAGTCATAAGTAACCTTTCTGAGTGGTTCCAGTAAGCTGCTGAAGCTTCTAAAAAAATACATTGTAAAAAAATAAGCATAGAGGTTGTAGCTTTAGCAGAAAAAAACATTGTGGTTTCGAATACAGAGTTCTTAGGTTTGTTAACAATCCCTGCCGGGATCTTTTCTTGGAGGTGCCTGCTTGTTACCCCAATGGTAACAGCGTCAAAATGCTGTCAAATCTGTTGCAAATGCCTTGGTGTTGGAGCTGTAAGAAATAAATTATACGGTAGAAGATGTTTTATTACTACAAAGAGCATTGTATGGCTGTTTAAATAGCTTTTGAGAATGAAAGAAATGGGCATTGTCAGCATTGCTGTGAATCTGGGGGTAAGATAATGTAAAGCTGTCTTCCCAACACACGGAAGATTGGTTCCATTTCTTTCGTTCCTCAGGGCTTTTTAAAATTTTCCAAATAATCCCTACAAGTAAAGAGAGGAACAATCATTGGAGCAGAAAACTGGAATTTTCGCTATGGAAATGAATAATTCTGATTTTGCTGAGTTTAGGAGACACCAAAGAATTGCAGGTTTGCTCATTTCACCAACACGATTCAGAGGACTGGTTATAATTTTTGTTTCTAGTGGATCACTTTGCATAGGACCCCTCTGCAAAAGGACACCAGGTCAGGGATGAGGAGGAATCAAGAACCTCTTTTGGCCTGAGCCTGCAGCTCCAGGTAGTTTCCAACTTAAACATGTTGAAAGTCTCTAATTTTTAAAACATTAAAATTATATTTAATGTTTCATTCATTTTTGGTGTCTCTTTTCCCCCCCATAGCTTTCATCATGTCTCATAATTAAGAATATTTTAAAAAACCCTTGAAATGGCCAAAGCCTCTGAATCTTTGACAAGTCTTTACTGTAGTGCGTAATCGTGCATTCTAATCTAAAGCAATGCTTAGAATCCATCCCAGTGAGGACAAATTATATTTATTATCCATAGATTTCTTATTTCTTTGGGGAATAAAGTTGGACGCTAAGAGAGGAAAAAGAAGAACTTGAAGGCATTTCTGGCTTTACTGGCTGCTGCAAGAGTTCATTGCAAAGAGTGCATTTTTTTCTTTTCTTGGAGATGTCTGATGCACACAATCAAAGCTGCAGAAGGCAAGAAAGCGAGGCAATGGGTATATTGGAAGAAATATCCTGGGTTCAGTTCCAAGTGGGGAAGAAAGATACTGGAAACACGGTGACTGCTTGGAAAGATGGTTTAATGGTGGACAGGATCACATGCCTTGGGTGAAGAAAAAGGGGAAAGATGGTTTTGTGCCCTTTGTTGGGATTTGATTTTGAGCTCATATTCTGATTGGTTGTCGGGCTCCCATGGGGCCATGCAGGGGCAACTCTGTAGGCTGTCCTACAGAGTTGACCCTTGGTGGATGATGATGTAATGAAAGGGCTTTGGGCAATTCGCTATTATGGCTCTTACCTGGAGTAGGTCTTTGTTATGTAAAATAGACTGGCCCAGGCCAGAGTAATAACTTATTAGCAAAGGGGAGGGGGTGAATTTCTGTCTCTTGAGTTTCTACTTTTCTTTTTAGGGGAAATATTCTGCCTTTTTAGTATATCCTAAACTATATCATTTTCCTAGGAGAGGAGTTGGTTTTAACTTCCAACCACAGGTATGAATCTCTGCATAAAAATAATAGTTTATGTCATGATTAAGGATTAAGTTCAGAGCAGAAATATTAAATGAATTACAAAATAAAAAGAAGACACATTAAAACTAACATGAGAGAAGTAGGAGTGTGGGATGCCCCCCTCCTAGAAGAATGAAATATTTTGGCGAATATTAAAAGGCAGAATATTATATTTCCCCAAGGGAAAAATGGAGAAACATGTTCTTAAAGGCAGAAAGCAGCCTCAGTCTTTCTTAATAGCTCCCAGCAGATTCCTGAAGTCTTTAGAGATGGCTATTTTGTGCCCATTGAGAAAGACTTAGCCAGCCTATTCACAAACAAAACACCTTCACTTCTAGCGATGGGATTAAATTTACATCCCCCTCTACCCAAATTCTAAGAGCAGCACATGACCTTTAGGCCATAATAGGATTAACCCGCCAGCATTAGAACAGCAAAAGACACCAGGCTCACTACATTGCACAACTCCTACAGCATTTCAGAAACTAAAAATCCTTGCACTCATCCAGTTAAGTTGTCAGTTGTCCCAGAACCACATGCTGTAGGTAGTTCTGTTCGTCAATAAACAACCTTCCTTTCTAAGCAACCTCTATTTTATTTCCAGCGCCTTTGCACCAGGTTGGAACGGGATTGGATTTTTCTTCCAATAGAATACCCAACAACAACAAAACCCCTCTTTACAATAAAAATATAAATTAGACTCCCAAAACTTACTAACATGATGTCTCTAACAAACTTGAGCAAATTAAAAGGCAGCCCAAATGCCACAGAGGTCCAGGCCAGACGTCCCCAGCCCACACAGGAATACTCCCATTTCAGAAGTCTGAAGCTCAGTGTCAGGTGAGACTCCATTCAAAATCCAAGAAAGAAAACCCCAGACTCCATTGTTGTAGAGAAAAGGACTTTTACTTAAAATTGAAGTGGTAGCATCAGAAGAATACAAAATCTGAGGCAATAGGTGTGAAAAAATCATACATAGAAAGTTGCCCCGTGTTTCCACCCCCACAACAGTTCAAACCGGCCATCCAGTCTGAGATGTGTGTAATGTCATGTGGGGCATCTTCAGGTGATGTTTCACACTGGTATGCCAAGACGGTTGACCTTGCCTTACAGAGATAAGAGGTTACATCTGCACAGTAAGCAAGTAAGCATAGCAACTTTTACATTTCATCTACTTAAACCCCCAACAACCCTTCCGCCCCCAGCCCAATTATTCTTCCCTGCCTGTTTCTATGGCAGCTGGAAAGACAATCAGAAGAAGGATTCTTGGAGGCTGACACTCAGATTGAAAGACGTTAGTTGTCTGGAGGGTAAGGATGAGCCAATTGCAAAGATGTTGGACTGTTGGAGTAGCACGAACAGCTCAATGGGTAGATTTTGTGGGGAAGATGATGAACCAGGTTGGTGTAGTGGTGAGGGCACTAGGTTAGAGACTGGGAAATACTCAGTTCCAGTCCTGCCTTAAAGTGCCTTAAGGACGGACTGGAAATACTGAGTTCAGCTTTGGCCAGGCCTATCAGCAGCATAGGGGGAAACTGCTTGAGTTGACTGACTTAAAAGGCACCAAACCCAAACATCCTCAAGAACACTGGATGGAAAGCCATGAGTTCTAATTCAGTGTTAGGTTAAGCATACACTATGGAATATTGAGAGGCCCAAAGTATGTATCGGTAAGGTTGTGCAGGCTGGAGGACATTTACTCTGTAAATTACAAAATGCTACCCAGGAAGTGCTTTGTATGCCACCTTAAGTTCCTGAATGAAAAGGAAATCAATAAAATGTTGGAGTTATTTTATTCCAGATTCTTCCACACAATAGAGCCCAGAACCAATAGCCACTATTCATACCACCCATATCTTATTAAATCTGCATTAAAAAAGGCTTTGTAACGTATCCTTCTAAAAAGGTTAGCCTAGCTGTGTGTTTAATGGGCTAGTCTACTTTTGGCCTTTGTTTTTTTACATTTTTTTGGAAACATTTCTTCCACCATATATAGGCAATCAGCCCCTCTTTCTTAGGCTCCATTTTCTAGGCTTTGCTGCATATTTTTCTCTCCGTGACTTAAATGGAGACCTCAGTGCAAGCAAATTTACAGAAATATATGGCCTTTGGCATTTAGCAGATATTTAAAAAAAAATTCCTCGAGGAATGACAATTTGTGGTTGGTGCTTTTGGAAACAGCTTTGACCAGCAGGAGTGAAGCTCTCTTCCCTGGAGCATCTAGCCTGGTGCTGCCAATGTCCTAAATCCTTGGGAGGCACAGGAAATCACTCTTTTTAAGTTTTTGGATGTAGAGAGGCTTTGACTTCCACTGAGAGTCACACCCCTAAGAAAGCTGATTATGTAATTCTATAAAACCTTCATGAATTTTTAGGACTCAGCAAGCATGGAGCTAATCTCAGTAAGCTGAGTAGCAGCTTATTATTTCATTTGGCTCAGTTGCAAAAGCCAGTTGCTAGAAGTTCGTAACGATTTGATAGCATTTAATCAGCGAAAACATCTTGCAAAAGACATATTTTTCTGCCTTGCTATCAGAAGATGGCAGTCGAATAGGCCAGGGATCTCCAAACCTTGGCAACTTTTAAAAGACTTGTGGACTTCAACTCCCAGAGTTCCTCAGCCAGCCAAGCTGTCTGAGGAATTCTGGGAGTTGAAGTCCACAAGTCTGAAAGTTACGAAGGTTAAAAACCCCTTGGGATAGGCAACATTTGTGCCTGAAAAGCGCATAATACATAATAAAGGCGTTAAAACCATCGAGTACCGCATTGCTAGAAAGGATGGGAGGAGAGAAGAAGCGCAGAGGAATTTCCTCTGCTTAATCACTCATGGGGCGGTAGGTGGTGCGAAGTTTGGTTGTTGGGCTGTTCCCCGGGTTGAAGCGGCGGCTGCCAGGTAAGATGAGGACAGGTTAGAGAAGGATCCGGAAGCAAGTAGTGCTGTTGGGTTTCCTCCACCGCCTGGAAGCTGGTGCTGCCGGTTGCTTCCCTCCCCAAATTTAAGCCCTTTGGTATTGCACGCTGTTAAAACTGGTGGCTGCAATTTTCTGCTGGCGGGAAGATTTTTTAAAATAAAATCTCTTTCAAGACAGGGTTGAATCTTTGGGGATCACTCCCCTCCAGAGGTTGTGCTGCTCCGTCACTGGTGGTTTGTAACAGAGTAACACAACTGGAAAGATCCTTGGAGGTCTTCTGTTCCAAACAGGAGACCCAATATCATTTGTTCCAACCTCCTGTTCAAGCATTTCAGACAAATGGCTGTCCGGTATCTGTTTCAAAGCCTCCAGTGATGGAGCACCCACAACGTCTGAAGGCAAACTGTTCCACTGGTTAACTGTTCTTGGTGTCAGGAAATTTCTCAGTTCTAGGCTGCTTATCTTCTTGCTTAGTTTCCATCCAGTTTCTTGTCCTGCTTTCAGGGGCTTTGGAGGTTAACCCACCTCATCCTATCATGGCACCCCTAGTTCTTCTTTTCACTAGACTAGACATACCCAATTCCTGCAACCCTTCTTTATATGTTTAGCCTCCAGCCTCTCCTCATCCCCCGCCCCCCAAAAATCATCCTCACTGTTCTTCTCTGGCCTCTTTATAGAGTAATCCAAGTGTGGTGTTACCAAAGCCTTATAAATTGGTATTAGCACTTCATGTGTTCTTGATTCTATCACTCTGTTTAGGCAGCCTAGGATTGTCTTGGCTTTTTTGGCCATTGCATCACACTATTGGGTCATATTTAAGTGATTGTCCACTAGGATTTCAAGGTTCATCTTGAAGTTACTGCTGTTGAGCCAGGTTGTACCTATTTTGTACTTTTACATTTGCTTTTTCTTGGCTAAGTGTAAAACATTTTTTTCTCCATTGAATTTCATTTTGTTAGATAGTGCCCAGTGTTGAAATCTATCGAGATTCTTCTATATCTTGAACTTATCTTCTGAGGTATTGGCTATTCCTGCCAACTTAGTGTCATCTCCAAATTTGAGGAGTTCTCCTTTTATTCCCTCATTGAAATTGTTGATGAACAATTGTTAGTGAGATTTAAAATGTTCCAAAATTTATACTCACAAATTCGACAGACAATTCTGATGTACAAAGATTAAAAATGTGTTTGCAAAGGCAGGCCTTCTCGTCCCTTCCCAAAGTGGATTGAGATCATGAAGCGCAAAATCCCATATTCAAGCTATACATTTATATCCCCTACACAAAGCCCTCCCAACTTCCCCTTATTATTTTAAACAATACTATAAGCTAAACCAGGGGTCCCCAAACTTGGCAACTTTAAGACTTGCAGACTTCAACTCCCAGAATTCCTCAGCCAAGAATGTTTGTGCAAGAATGCCTTTCTGTCGCAAAAGAGAAAAACATCTGGGCAGTTCTTGTACTTATTTTCTAACCATTTTGTCTTTTAATTCAATTCTTGGTAAAACCTTCCCTCCCCATATATGGTACCCCAAACAACATTTCAAATGGTGATATTCCCACATCTTTTCTAGGTTGAGTTTGTATTCTCAGCAATGCCAAGGGAAGACATTTATTTGCATTTACATAAGGGAATGCTTCCACCCATCTAGTCAAATGATCCACAATGACGCACAAATATTTCATCCTCCCCGCCAAAGGTAATTCAGTATAGTCTATTTAGATTTTCTGAAAAGGGTGTAACATCATGTGAAACTGCCTTTAACAACCCACAGTGATTTAACAACTGCACAGATATAATAAGCTGGCAGTCTCATGTGACAACATGCTTATGATCGGACTGCTTAGTGTCCAGATAGCAGTCCCAATTGTGGTCAATAAGTGAGGACTGCTTGAATTGGGATGTCACCAGAGGAGTTGTAGACAGTATTTTCTGCCCATATTTGGAACTGAGGACTTCCATGAGCAAAATGGGTGCTTCAAATCTGGCAGAGACCTCATTTCATCAATTAAAACCCCACGTTTCTATAATTATCTCAGGTTTAACTAACCATTTCGGAATATTTTTTCAGGCTTGAAAGACATGGATTTTTGACTTTTATGTATTTGTAGTGTCTGTATCTGTATTTCTCTTTGTGAGCATATGTCTGCAATTAGAATAATCTGTACTGAGCATTTTCAGATATATTTGGTGATAAGACTTTGTAGTGCTAAGAATTTGTGATTGACCCAAATTAACTAGGGAATTTCATGATTGAATGGATATTTGAACTTGGATCTGGGTAATCTTTCAGGTGTAAAATGAATCATGATTAATTTAAGAGGTTATTTTAGCATTGTGGTATGTTTGCTTTTTTGTTGTACCGAATAATTTTTTCTTTTTTCATATCTTCTACAGCCACTTCACAAACAATGAACATTATACTTTTCTTTGAATCCTATAGTCAAAGAAGCTGAAAATAAGAGCACGCTGACAATAAGAGCAACTGATAATAACAAGTAACTTTGAAAAGGAAAGAAAATCAAGCCAGAAATAAAAATATTTTCCATTTCATTCACACAATTCTCCTCCTCCTCCTCCAGAGGTTGTTAGACAAAAGAGAGAAAATTAAGAAAGATTTCAAACTTGAATAAGCAGATTATGCAGAACTCAAGAATACATTACATGAAAAATCAAGGAAGATTATTTTTTATTCTGCAAAAGAGGGAAATATCTGGAAATTAGTGTGGTGGATAGCTACATAGGGCAGATTGTGATGCAGGCCTCGCTCTGGGAGGAAAAAAAAGGCTTTAATTAAAACTCCACTAAAAGGGGAATCACAGATATTTCTGCTGTCAAGAATATTAGTGTTGGAAAAGCTCCATAGATGCCCCTATTGTAGGAAAGGCACAGATTGCAAACCACAGCTGATTATGCATGAGAAGATCCACACAGAATAAAATCCATAAAAGTGTTCCCAATGTAGAAAATACTTTAGTGAGCATGGCAACATGGTGATACATCAGAGGACTCACATCCTATATCTGTGTCCAGATTGTTTGAAAGTTTCATTGGAAATTCCCACCTCATGAGACAACAGAAGGCTCGCATAGGGGAGAAACCCTTTGAATGCCCTATCTGTGGGAAAAGTTTCAGTCACAATTACAGCCTGGTGACCCACCAGAGGACTCACACAGGAGAGAAACCTTTTGAATGTCCTGATTGTGGACAAAGTTTCAGCCAAAATTCCAACCTGGTGAGACACAAAAGGACTCACACAGGAGAGAAACCTTTTGAATGTACTGATTGTGGAAAAAGTTTCATTAGAAATTCTCACCTTGTGAGACACAAGAGGACTCACACAGGAGAAAAACCTTTTGAATGTCCTGATTGTGAAAAATGTTTCAATCAAAATTCCAACCTGGTGATACACCAGAGGACTCACACAGGAGAGAAACCTTTTGAATGTACTGATTGTGGGAAAAGTTTCATTAGAAATTCCCACCTCCTTAGCCATCAGAGGATTCACACAGAAGGGATACCCTTTGAATGTCCTGATTGTGGGAAGTGTTTCAGTGAAAATTTCAGCCTGGTGAAACATCAGAGGACTCACATAGGAAAAAAACTGTTTGAATGTTCTGATTGTAGAAAAAGTTTCAATCAGAATTCCCAGCTTGTGATACACCAGAGGATTCACACAGGAGAGAAACCCTTTGAATGTCCTGATTGTGGGAATAGTTTCAGTCAGAATTGCCACCTTGTGAGACACCAGAGGATTCACATAGGAAAGAAGCAGTTTGAATGTCCTTTCTGTGGGAAGCGTTTCAATCACAATTCTAACCTAGTGATACACCAGAGGACTCACACAGGAGAGAAACCCTTTGAATGTGCTATCTGTGGAAAAAGTTTCAGTGAGAATTACAGCCTGGTGAAGCACCAGAGGACTCACACAGGAGAGAAACCCTTTGAATGTGCTATTTGTGGGAAAAGTTTCAGTCACAATTCCAGCCTTGTGATACACCAGAGGGCTCACACAGGAGAGAAACCCTTTGAATGTCCTGATTGTGGGAAAAGTTTCAGTCGGAATTATGACCTGGTGACACACCAGAGGATTCACACAGGAGAGAAACCCTTTGATTGTTCTAATTGTGGGAAAAGTTTCAGTCGGAGTTATGACCTGGTGATACACCAGAGGACTCACACAGGAGAGAAACCCTTTGAATGTCCTGATTGTGGTAAAAGTTTCAGTAAGAATTCCAACCTAGTGAAACACCAGAAGACTCACACAGGAGAGAAACCATTTGAATGTCCTGATTGTGGGAAAAGTTTTGGTGAGAGATCCTACCTCATTGCACACCAGAGGACTCACACCGGAGAGAAACCATTTGAATGTCCTGATTGTGGGAAAAATTTCAGTCAGAGTTCCCAGCTTGTGATACATCAGAGGACTCACACAGGAGAGAAACCATACGAGTGTCCAGACTGTGGAAAAGCTTTCAGTACTAGCTCTAATCTTATAAATCATGTGCTTATACACACAGGGGAAAAACCGTTTAAGTGCCCTGAATGTAGACAGTGTTTCAGAAAACATTCCACCCTTATCACACATAAGAAAATTCACATGAGGCCCACAGTGATGAGTGTAAAGAAGTCTTGAATTTTATTTCTAATGTTCCATTGTAAGTCCAGCTGAGAAATTGACCCTTTAATTTGACTACAAAGAATTTGCCTGATTTTTTTGTAGTCAAATATGTCGTATTAGACGGGAAGGAGGAAAGAAAATATTGGGATATATTAGCTTGATATCTGGCCATCAATAGCAGAAGTTGCAGGATATTTAATTTTGCAGAAATTGTACAATTCTATAAAAATCATTTTGGGAGTGTTCTGTGCATTTTTATCATGATAAATGATAGAAAAGCCACATGCAGAGTCCCAGCATTCTTCTCACTTTGTGTCCTCGAGATTTTCAGTCCCAGAATTTCCTCAGAATGAAAGTTTGAAGTTCAAATTAAAAAGTGTAAAATATGTATTATTTAGAGCAGGGGTCGCCAACCTTTTGGACCTCAGGGACCACCAAACTCATAATTTTTGATCCCAGGGACCACTAACTGGTTCTGTGGGCGTGGCCTAATTTGTGGGTGTGGCTTGGTGGTCGTGACTGGCTGGGCATGGCTTATGTGTAAATATTATAAATATATAAATATTGAATTTTTTATTAAAAAAGAGCAACCTTTACCCAAAATCAGGCAAAGCAGGCAGGCAGATTGAGTTGCTCACAGAATCACAGATTCATTCAGAGATCTATCTATCTGCCATTGGCTAGCTCAGTCTGTCAAATAAAATTTGCTTGTAAAATTTGCTAGCAAGCAAACTCACAAAATTAACTCACAACACACCATGTATGTAAATATTGAATTTTATATAAAGAAGAGCATTTTTTACCCAAAATTAGGCAAAGCAAGCAGATTGAGTTGCTCACAGAATCATTCAGTGATCTATCTATCTGCCATCGGCTAGCTCAGTCTCTCAAATTTGCTTGCCATGAGTTTGCACTGAATTTGCTTGCAAGCAAACCTTCAGTCCTAAGGGAGGTTCAGCAGAGCTGAAGAACTAAAGACTAGCTAGAAAGCAAGAAATCCAACCATTTCCTGCTTCCTAGCTAATCTAAATCTGGCACAGCAGAACAGATGATTGTCGGAAAAAGGAAAAATAGCAATGTTAGCAGGCAAGTTTGTTGGGTAAGGAGTGAGTGGGCGAACGCTCCGTTCCTGCAGGCAATGTGGGCGGCGCAGCCTTGTGTTTCTGCACAGCCTGGATTAATTGCTTTGGGGTGGTTGCTCTGGGGGTGAGATTTCTCTGCGGCCCACCAAAATTTACTCAAGGCCCACCGGTGGGCCACGGCCCACCGATTGGCGACTGCTGATTTAGAGGATACTCAATCTTGAAAGCTGCAGCCTTGAATGTGAGGCTAGAGTAGGAGGAACAGCTGAATGGATAGATTTTGTGGGAAAAATCCCACAAGGGGATTTTGTGGGTCTCGTCGTCACCAGGCTAGAACCAGCCTAGAACATGGGAGATGTCACCAGCTTAGAACATGGGAAATGTTTATTTCTGGTCCTGCTTTAAGCACAAGGCCATCTCGGAGACCTTGGCCTGTCCCTCTTCTCAGGCCTTGGAAAGGGGAAATCTTCCAAAAAATCTTGCCAAGGAAACAGCAGCAAAGTGGGGGTGCAGGTTAACTGCTAAAAACCTACTTTTGCACCTGAGTCAAACTTGAAGACGTTCTTTGCTTCTCGAGATTAGAGAGTGCTGTGCCATAAAAATTTATGAAGATCTTGTTTGTGTGCCCAGCCACTACATGATTTCATCTTCATCTTATTAATAGAATACTAATAGAATAATGAAACATGGAACAATAACTGAAAGCATCCACCCTCCTTGCTTCTACACCACATCTAGATATGAGATATTCTTTCTATCTACATTCTTGCAGAGCCTAAATCTCACTAAGAGGAGGAATTGCTCAGAACAGCCTTTCCAATCTCCACAGGAATTAGATTTCAGTCTTATTACCAAGCAGCTTGAGCAAAACACTTAAGAGGACACTTCCCCAAAAATAAGACTCAGACTGTGGCTGCTGCCATATACTGTCTGCTAATGCGCACTCACCAAGCTCCTGTGCTGGCCATGTCCACTCACCAGCCCAAGTCTGATGACGATCTTCTACCTCTATTCACAACCAATTTGCCTGCATTTTGTTGGCCCAATCTCAAGTCAGTCAAGTTCCTTTTGGGTTTTGAGCCTATCTTCAAAAGTGGCTTCCCCCCCCCCCCAAGCTTGATGTCATCTGCAAATCTGATCGGTTCCCCTTTTAGCCCTTCATCTAAATCATTTATGAAGATGTATTGAGCCCAAGACCAAACCTTGAGATACCTGACTGCATGCTTCCCTCAATGTAGATGCAGTTCCATTGAGGATTGGTGTGGTTAGTCAGCCAATTGCAAATCCAACGGATGGTGCTATGCTGTATCTCCCACATTGTTCTACCCTACCAAGAAATTGTGGTGGACTTTGTCAAATTTTATTTATTTATTTATTTTGTCATTTTGTATTACAATGCAATAGGAATAGGAATAAATGTAAGTTTAAATATAAGAAATAGGAACTAATAATTGGGGACAATAGGACAGAGACGGTAGGCACGATTGTGCACTTATGCACACCCCTTACAGACCTCTTAGGAATGGGGTGAGGTCAATAGAGGTTAGTTTGAGGATAAAGGAGTGAGGGGTCTGAGCAAGTGACAACAGAATCCGGTGGTGAGTTCCAGAATTGACCTCTGATGCTGAAGTTGTACTTCCTGCAATTGAGTTTGGAGTGGTTTACATTAAGTTTATATCTGTTGTGTGCTCTTGTTCTGCTGAAGTGCAAGAATACTATCTCCACAGCATTTCTCTCATCCATAATTTATTCAAAGAATGCAGATCACATCATCAGAAGCACAAAGTGGCTGGACTGATGTATGATTGAAATTCAAAACAATTAAATTTATCATGAGGAAGGAAGGAAATTGAGGAAGACAGATTGGTCATAGAGATGCAGAATGCACAAGTGACAGATTACAACTAGCTGAACAATTGTAGTGTGTTAGAAACCCACTGTGTGGAGAGCAAGGGGCTTTATGTTGCTTTTTTATTAAATTTATTTATTATTAAAACTTGTTGCACATCTTGCAGTTTGAGGTGACCCTGAGCGTCTTGTTCATAGTGATACTGACACCCATTTTTTTCCTTCTCAAAAGCAATTGAGAATTCTTACTCAATGCATTTTTAAAAATGAAACATTTTCCAGTGTATTGTTTCCCCCTTAAATCGCCCCCATCAAGAGGGATGCAAGAAATACATCAGCAATATGGTGCTGCTATCAGCCAACAGCCATCACAGGCACCTCCAAGAAAAGGAGATCCCAGCACGAGTTGCTAATAAACCTGGAGATCTTGTGATCAAAGCCACAATCCCTTTTCTCCTCAACTCAATATTCCTACAGCTTGTTTCCATCAGGTTCATCTGCAAGGCAGAAGAGCCTCTACATGTGAAATTTTACACTGCTTTTTTTCACTGGGCCACCAGTCACCCATCATACACTTACATTTTGAAGATCTCCCTGAGGCAGCCGTCATTTTCAATGCACCCACAATTCCTTAAGGTGGTCTGCACAGTGTTAAGGTAGCAAAACAGCAGTTTCTCCCTCTTCCACCTGACAATGACCCAGAAGCAGCCGACATTTTGGCCCTGAGGCAGCCGTGGCAAAATGGCGGCTGCTTCCACAAGTCCACCAGGTGGCCCAGGAATGAATCCCAGGCGCAATGAAAATGACTGTTGCTTCCATGACATAGTCATGTGGCCCAGGGATGGGTGGCTTGTCCATTTTCCCCCATATGAGGTTCAGAGATCTTCAAAAGGTAAAAAGGAGGAGTCTGTGAGGTCTCTTGGGGTGGGAGTCAGGCCTAAGGACTGCAGGAACCCAGTGGGAGTGAAAAAGCTTGTGGGGACCCCGGGAGCAGGGTTGCCAGATCGCAGTTTGGCTCTGCGGCCAAACTCAAGTCAAAATACGGCCAAATTATTTTCTCTCACGGCCAAATTTTCCAGCCAAATTTTTTAATGCAATATAACGTGAGGATATATTGTTTTTTGTTTTTTTAACTGTTTTTAAACAATCAAATAATAAAAAATAGTCTTTATTCGACGTGACGTGACGTCATGGGAATTTCTGTTTCTTTACTTACATCCAGGCTAGGCAGCTCACTTCAAATAACCGCTACTACCGTTTGGAAAGCTCAGGGCCAAATGCAGCGATCCTGAGGAGCAGGGAGCTAGGGCATAAGGGTTTTTAGGGGGATTCCTCACTTCCTTGGCAACAATGGGTGGAGCCTAAGACGGTGGAGCATCCTCTGATGGAAAGCTGGTTGAGAACAGGAACGGGGCGGGATTGTAAGATTGTGAGGCTGAGTGACGCCACATCTGCATGACAACCTCGGCAGCTGGAACATCCGGGCCTACTTTTCCTCATGGGTTCTGTCTGATGACGTGGGGTTTTGTTTTTGTTTTGGTGGCGGGGCGGGGGGAAAGACTGGTGGTGTCAGACGATCTGACAGTCATTTTCATGCGAAGATATTGTATTGAAAACCGGTATTCGGCCAAAATTTTGATTTCACGGCCAAGCAACTTTCATACGGCCAAATATATTTGGGCAGAGACATGATTTTTTTCACTGCCAAACAGATTTCTATACAGCCAGATTTCTCGAATTTGGCCGGAAAAACAGCCAGATGACAACCCTGACCCTGGGAGGGAGGGAAAAGCCTGGGACCCCATGGGCAGGGGAGGAGTTTGGAATGAAAGCCTGGGGCTGCACTATTCCTCCAACCCTCCGAGAGCCATTATTCTGCTTAACAACTTGCACATTTGTTTAACAGCTTCATCAGGAGGAGGAGCAGTGGGGTTAAACAAAGCAGTCTGGTTTAATGGCCGTTGCAACATGCAACCATAATTGGTAGGCCTCATTACAGTTCTACAGGGATGGGATTCAAATTTTTGAACAACTGGTTCTGTGGGTGTGCCTAGGTGGGCATGGCCAGGTGACTGGGTGGGCGTGGCTTTTTTTTTTGCAGCAACCCCCTCCCCATTTTTTTTTGCCTCCTGGGAGGGGGGGTATTTTTGCTTCCAGGAAGCTTCCCTGGGGCCCAGGAAGGTAAAAAAACTGAGCCTGGGTGGGAAATTGGTGAGGACTGCTTATATACAATATGGAACATCCCAAAGATCTTCAATAATTATTTTTTAAAAATGCTGGTTAAGCATATTTGAACCTGATTAATATGTGGATGGGGCACCAATAGGAAATACTGTGCTTGTTGGCTAGACAGAAGTGAAAAAACCAGAAATCCTAGAAGAGGCGAGTGGCAGAGGAGTCCGATATTGTTGCCAAGAAAACAGCAGGTCCATAACAGAACAGAGTTGGAAGGGACCATGGAGGTCTTCTAGTCTAATCCCCTGCTCAGGCAGACAACCTATATTATTCTGAACAAATGACTGTTAAACAATCTATTAAAAACCTCCAATGATGAAACACCCCAAAGGTCTAGAGGCAAGCTGTTCACTGATCACTGATTAATCGTTCTGACTGACTGGAAATCTCTTCTTAATTATAGGTTGGATCTCTTTTAGACAAGTCCCCATCTGAGGCGCTTGTGGAAAATAGGTTGACCCCCTTTTCTGTGTCAGCCCCTCAAATATTGAAAGACTGCTAACAGTTCTTTAGTCCTTCTCTGTGTTTGACTAGATATATCCAGTTCTTGCAACCATTCATCATACATTTTAGCCTCCAGTTCCTATCTCAAAATCTCTTTTGTATCATGGTGACCAAAATTCGACACCAAAAATGGTGCAGACTAGGACTGCATTGGCTTTTTCTGCAGCACTCTGCTAGCTCATACTTTGGTGGTTGTGCACTAGGACCCCCAAATCCCCCTCATAGTTACTGCTGTCGGGTCTGCCAGGGGTGGTTTGATGCCAGGGGTGGGTAGGATAAATTGTGTAAGTGATGGATAATAGTGGGTGGGGAATGACAGGCGATGAAGACCAGAGAAGCTCGGTACCAGTTTGTACCAGAATCAAAGGCTAGGCACACTGAGAGAGAATGCCTAATATTTCAAAGCATCTCAGAAGTCCTCAAAACATCTTGGTGAGTTCCGATTGATGGAGACAGACTGGCAAAGGATGAGGGGAATCCTTTCTGTATCTTTTGGGATACAAAATCCAGTGCCTGACTGACCATACTGCAGCCAACATCTTTTTAGTATAGGAATTTCAACCCAGTGGAGTTGATGGTCTTTTTTTCTTAAGGGATCAGATCTGACAATTGGTTTTGAGCCAGGGTCAAGGTCCTTTTTCCCATGGACCGAAGGGAGTGTGGTTTTGCATGCTGCCTGCATCCCACTGATGGGGCGTCGCTTGCTTGTCTGGTCCAATTGCTGACATGCCATGGCCCAGTTGTTAGTCCATGGATGGGGGTTGGGTATCCCTTATCTAGACTGTGATTTATCCTCTTAAAGCACTTGGGGAAAATGGACCTCTGCCCTCCCCTATGAAAAAAGCCCAGTCAAAATACCATCAACCATGCCCCAGGCTGAAGATAATAAATTCTGAAGTGCTCCAAAATTTACATTATATTAAAATACTTTCAGACAGAAAGCAAAAACTAGGAAAACGAAAGTGGAGAGACTCAGAGAAATGCTGTGCCTTACAGACATGAAATTTGGGGGAAAAAAACCTGGAAAATTGGAAAGGGAAGGTTGTAATGGAATAACTAGAGGAAGCAGGATTGACTCCACAGAATATGAACAGAAACTCTCCAGACAGGATTTTATTCCAACAACTGAAGCCTCTCTGGAGCTCAAAACAACCTGCCTCTTGTGCACACCAGTCTCTCTTCCCTAAAATGCTCAAAGGCAGTTATTAGAGCTGATCTAAAATTCTTTTATCTTTCTAAATATATCACAGAAGCCCCTTGATCTCTTTCTAAAAAAAAAAAAGCGGAGAGCTTCTTTTTCAGAGTAGATTATACAACACGTAAAATAACAAATTAAAATTGAAAACCTTTGCAGACAGGGCTGTTCCCTTACACGGGCAGCGAGACACGGGGATGCAGCAGTCACCAGAAAGGGAATTTGGGCAGGTAAGAGAGGCAGATTCAGGGGCTGCATCTCCAAGGAAGCCCACCTGGACAGAACTGCCCATTGGCCAAGCCCACCTGGACGCCCCTCTCTAGTTTCAGTCACCTGCCTTTCAGATGCCACCAGTCTCCTCCTAGCAGGGTTCCCGCCCTCGGAGGGAGCCCCTCCAGCCACGATCCCTCTGAACCCAGATCCTCTGCCTCCCCTCCAGAGCCTGGGAGGCGGATCCTCCCCAGCAGCCACAGGGGAACGTGGGAACGGTGGTGCCCAACCTTCCCCAACACCAGGCAGCCTCACCCTGGGAGCCGGGCTGCACCAAATGTTGGGCTGCGAGGAAGGAGGGGGAGGGTCTCGGAGGAAGGATTTTTAGGGGGTCGGAGAGCCGTTCGCAGAAGCAGCAACCGAGGAGGAGAAGCGGCGGCGCAGCGGTCCCCAAGGAGCAGAAAACCTTGCAAGGAAAGGCGGGGACTCGGAAGGGGAAGGGGCGCAACTGGGGAAACCCCACCTGGTTCTCTTTCCCTCCCCCAAGGAATCCCTCCCCCCTTCCCGCACCTGGGGATTCCCCTCCTTCTCTCAGGTCTCCTCCCCCTGTCGCAGCGAGCTTGCCCACCTGGCACTCCTTGAGCGCCTCTCCCCGAGAGGGGATGCAGCACTTGACGTAAGAGACGTCAGGAGCCCTGGAAGAGGGGGGGGGGCAGGACTGACTGGAAAGCCAACAGTACAATAGCGGCCTCTCATGGTTGAGCTTAAAACCATCGAGTACTGTATTGCTAGAAAGGGCGGAAAGAGAAGAGAAGCACAAAGGAACTTCCTCTTCCGTAACAAGAGAAGAGAGTATCGTGTAGAGTGGCTCGGCGCCTCTTCCAAGTACCGAAGTCTCAGCTGGCAGGTGAGTTGACAGCAGGTCGGAGGAGAATTTGGGAGCAACTCAGGCTGCTTGGTTCCCTCCACGGCGTGGAAGCAGAGAAGCAGCTAGAATATGGAATAACACTTGGAAGGGATCTGTGAGGTCATCTAGTCCAGCCCCCTGCTCCAGTAGGAGACCTTATGTATTTCAGGCAAATGGCTGTCCAGGCTCTTCCTGAAAGCCTCCAGTAATGGAGCACCCACAGCTTCTGCAGGCAAGCTAGTTAATTGTTCTCACAGTCAGGATATTTCTGCTTGCTTCTCTCCTTGATTCGTTTCCATCCATTATTGGTTGTTCTGCCTTCAGATGCTCTGTGGAAGAGGTTGAGCCGCCCTTCTTTGGGGCAGCCCCTCAAATCCTGGAAGATTGCTATCATGTCACCCCTCCTCCTCCTCCTCTTCTGTAGACTAGACCCAGCTCCTGCGACCATCTTTGTATGTTTTAGCCTCAAGCCCCCAAATAAGCCCCCCAAGAACGCTGTGGTGGCTTCCTCTCTCTGGAACATCATTTCCCCAGAGATCAGAATGGCCCCCCACTCTTAACACTTTTCCGAAAAAACATTTGCCACTGGGGAACCCAGAGCTGGATGGAGCCCATTAAATGGCTTGTGTGATGTGTTGTCGCCGAGAGCTATTATATTATTTTATTAATGTATTAATTCATTATTTGATTATTTTCTTCTATTAATATGTGTGTGCGTGTGTGTGTGTTTGTGTAAATACATATGTATGTATGTATGTATGGTATTCAGCTTTGTTTGGGTATTTTCCCATGTCATTATAGTTGTGCTTTGAAGTTGTAGCAATGTTTCGGCAGAATCTCATCTGCCATCATCAGGCTTCTGTATAGTGTTCGAACACTATACAGAACAAACACTATACAGAAGCCTGGTCTTTTCCTGTGTAAGATTGAGAGTATCTTGGCAACGTTTCGACGAGGTCCCACTCGCCATCTTCAGGCTGGTGCTTTCGGCTTCGTGCTTGTGCAAGCAAAGCGTGATCGGAGTTGCCGTCTCCCGATATATACTGGTGGGGAGGTTGGCTGTGTTGTTTTTTCTTGATTGGTTGATGGAGTTGATGTTTGCAGATTGGCTGGCTTTTTCGTAAGAACATGTGTGGCTGAGGTATTGGCTGTGTGTTTATCAGCCTCCTGTGTTGTAACGACCTTGGTAATGGGCTGTGTGATGACCTTCTGAGTTCTATTGTTTTGACATCCTGGGTCTTGTGCTGTAATCTCCTGTTTGTCTTATCTTTATTTATTTTCAAACCAGCCACCTTTCCATATGTCTCTTATCTTTTCTATCAATTTTGATGCTGTTTCTAGTGGGTCTTCTAAGATAAAAACCAAATCATCTGCAAATGCTTGCAACTTAAATTCTTCCTTTTTAATTTTCATCCCTTTTATATTCTTGTCATCTCTAATATTTCTGTTTAGCACTTTCAAAGTTAACACAAACAACAAAGGTGATAGTGGGCACCCTTGTCTTGTTCCCTTTCTTGTATCGATAGATGCTGTCAGTTCTCCCTCTATCATTACCTTTGCCGTCTGCTTATGATATATAGCTTCTGCTGCTTGAATAAATTTTCTAGCAAAGCCCATCTGTTCCAGCAGTAATAACATGAATCTCCAATTCACATTATCAAATGCCTTCTGTGCATCTAAAAATATCAAAGCCATTTGTTTTTCAGGATGTGCCTCGTAGTATTCCAAAGTGTCCAAGATTACTCTCATATTGTCTTTGATTTGTCTCTTTGGCAGAAAAAATACATTTTGGTCAGGATGGATAAAATTATTTAAAAATTTTTTAGGTCTTTCTGCCAATATTGAAGAAAAGATTTTATAATCTGCATTTAGTAGGGAGATAGGTCTATAATTCTTGATTTGTACTGGATTTGGGGACAAGTGTAATAAAGCTTCTGACCATGATTTATGTATCCTCTTCTTTAACATAACTTCATTCATAACTTCTAGCAGTGGAAAATTCAATGATTCTTGTAATGTTTTGTAAAATTCTGCCGGAAGTCCATCTGGGCCTGGTGCTTTTCCATTATTTTGTTTCTTAAGTGCTTCAGTTAACTCCATCATCATTATATTGCTTTCTAACATTGTTTCAATCTCTTTAGGTATCTGGGGTAAATTAGCATACTGTAAATACTGTTTAACTCTTTCCTCATCAATATTCTCTTGTGTGTATAGTTTCCCATAATAATCTCAAATAATTTCCTTCTCCTCCTGAGGTTTTGAGGTGTAACCTCCTGAGTTCCGTGATGTGATATCCTGAGCAGGTGACTGTGATGTGAAGTTCCGGGTTTTGGTTTGGCTCAGAGTTTGAGGCCTGGCTATGTGTTCATGGTGTGTGTCAGTTTGCTTGGTTTGGGGGTCGGGGTGTGTGGCAGCTGGTGATGCAGCTGTGGTCTGGCTTCTGGACAGTGGTTGCCTTTCGTCTATGGGGTGGTTTTGGGTTTGAGTCTGGTGAGGGAGATTGGTGGTGGCGTCATGTGTTGTTTTGGGTCCGGTGTTGGTTTTCGTGGCTGAGACTCGTTTGTTGATAAGGGCTAGTTTCCAAATGTCTGGTAGGTGGGAGGTATCGTTTCTGTTTATTCATGTTGTGGTGGTGTTTCTCTATTTCGATGGCTTCCCTTATTATTTTCTTGTTGAAGTGTTCAGTATTGGAGATTAATTTGGTTCCCTCAAAATTAATTTCATGTCCTGTGGCTTTAAGGTGCTGGAAAAGGGAGGAGGAATTTTCTTCTTTTCTGACTGTGTTCTTGTGTTCTGCGATACATGCATTTATTCTCCTGTTGGTTTGTCCAATGTATGTGGCTGGGCAATTGTTGCATGATATTTCATAAACTCCTTGCAACAAATACCATGCAACAATTGCCCAGCCACATACTTTGGACAAACCAACATCAACTCCATCAACCAATCAAGAAATAACAACACAGCCAACTTCTCCACCAGTATATATAGGGAGACGGCAGCTCCGATCACGCTTTGCTCGCACAAGCACGAAGCCGAAAGCACCAGCCTGAAGATGGCGAGTGGGACCTCTTCAAAACATTGCCAAGATACTCTCAATCTTACATGGGAAAAGACCCAAACATGCCAAGACCTGCATACCTGTACCAGTGAAAATCAACGAAACCATATATATGTGTCTGTGTGTGCACGCACGCGCGCGCACACACACACGTTGCCATGTGCAAATAGACAGTATCATGTGCAAATAGGTAGTATCATTTTTTTAAATGAATAAATAATTAAGTCCAGTAGAGCTGACCCTCTAATTCCATCCTCTACCTTTTGGGTGACAAAGTTGTCAGGTTCCTCAGGGCCTCCTGCTCAAACAAGGGATTGGGCTAGATAGAAGATCTCCCGAGATCCCTTTCAACTCTGTTGTTCTGTTATGGACCTGCTGTTTTCTTAGCAATAATAAACAAGCACGGTATTTCCTATTGGTGCCCCATCCATGTATTAACCAGGTTCAACTAAAAAGGTCTTATTGAGGACCTTTTGGGATGTTCAGTTTGTATATAGGCCTCGCTTACCATTTGTTTCATGAGCCTTCGAAGTTACTCTGGCACTGCAAAAGCAGTTGTAGACCTGGTCCTGAAATCTGTGGTCATCGTAACACTTGTTCAGTGACCTGAACATGTCAGCAGTTTCTGTGGTTGTGTAGAGGCAGGAAAAGGAGTTGCAACCAATTTGGGTTCTTGCCAACTGGTGCACATTTATGATGGTTGTAACGTCCCGCCCTCATGATCCCCATTTGTGACCTTCCCAGCTAGCTTCACACAAGTCAAATCAGTGGGGATGCCAGCAGGAAGTTGAAAGCCACGGTCAGGTGAATTTGCCTTTAACAACCTACAAATGCAGAGGAACAGGTATAAGTTGGCACTGTCATGTGACATCATGCTTCATGATCAGGCTGCTTAGTGACACAGATGCCAGTCCCAAATGTAGTCAGTAAGTGAGGATGACTTCAGTTGGGGTGTTGCCAGAGTGATTGTGCAAAGTATTTTCTCCCCTGAAGCTCAGGACTTCCATGGGCAAAATGGATGCTTCAAATCTTGCAGAGGCTTTAAGCAACATTTCATCAGTTAAAGCCCCATATCTCCGGAGTTAGCACAGAAGGTTTGACTGTAACCATTTTGGAATATTTTTTCAGGCTGAAAATACATGGATTTTCCAGATATATAAATTTGTAGGTTTGTTTATTTCTGTTTTTCTCTCTATGCATATATCTACAATTGTATAATCTGTCCCCAGCACTTCCAGATATACTGTATTTCATAATTACTCTTTGCAGTGCTAAGTATTTGGTTTCTTTCACAAAGCCTTTATTAATTGATCAAATATAAAATACGCTAGTCTAATAAGAAGGACTAGCAGAGGCATGGCAGCAGTGTTCCAATATTTGAGGAGCTCCTATAAAGACAAAGACAAGTCAAACTATTTTACCAAAGTACCAACAGAAAGAATAGATAGAAACTAACCAAAAAGAGAAACAACCTAGAGCTGAAAGAGAAAATTCCTAAAGATGACAGCCATCAACCAATGGGATAGCTTCCTTTCAGAAGTTTTGGGTGCTCCGTCATTGGAGGCCTTCAAAAAGAGATTCAACAGCCACTTGTCTGAAATGGTATAAGGTTTATCGCTTGGTCAGAGGGTTGGACTAGAAGACCTTCAAGGTCCCTTCCAACTCTATTATTCTGTTAAATGTTATATTCATCTTAATTACAGTGATTCTATCCAATAATTGCTGTACTAAGAATTTGTATTGACTCAAGTCAACAAGAGAATTTCATGGTTGAATACAAATGTGAACCTGGATCTTGGTAATCTTCAATGTGTCAAATAAATCATAATTAAGGTTATTTTAGCATTCTGGCATATTTGCTTTCTCCCTTTAATGCACATGTTTTTCTTCTTTCACTTCTTCTGCAACCATTTTGTGAACAATTAAAGTTACTCTTTTCCTTGAATCCTACAGGCAAAGAGGATGCCAATAAAAGCACTCCGGACAACTGAGAATAATAAGCAACGTTAAAAAGGAAAGCAGCTCAAGCCAGAAATCAAAATATTTTCTATTTCGTTTAGAAAACCACAAAATTCTTCTCCTTCCCCTGCAGGTGATCAAGAAGAGATTTCGAACTGAATAAAATAGAGTATGCAGAACCCAAGGATACATTACAGGTAGTCCTCAACTTACACCAGTTCATTTAGGACTGTCCAAAGTTACGGCGACACTGAAAAAAGTGACTTATGACCCATTTTTCACACTTATGACTTTTGCAGCATCCGCATAGTCATGTGATTTATATTTTGATGTTTGGCAGCTAACTCACAGTTATGATGGTTATGACATAGGAGAGAAGCCCTACAAATGCTCCCAATGTGGTGAGAATGGCAACTAGGTGATACATTAGAGAACTCATACCAGGGAGGAACCCTTTGAATGCTCTGATTGTGGGGAAAGTTTTGGTCAGAACTGTGGCCTGGTGATACTCTAGAAGATGTGCACAGAAAAGAAATCATATGAGTGTCCTGATTGTGGGAAATTTTTCAGTGGGAATTCCAAGTTGGTGATTCACCAGAGGACTCACACAGGAGAGAAACCCTTTGAATGTCCTGATTGTGGGAAATGTTTCAGTAAGAATTCCAACATGGTGATTCACCAGAAGACTCACACAGGTGAGAAACCCTTTCAATGTCAAGATTGTGGGAAATGTTTTAGTTTGAATTCCTACTTGGTGAAACACCAGAGGACACACACAGGAGAGAAACCCTTTGAATGTCCCGATTGTGGGAAATGTTTCAGTCAGAATTCCCACCTGGTGGGACACCAGAGGACACATACAGGTGAGAAACCCTTTCAATGTTCTGATTGTGGGAAACGTTTCACTATAAAATACCAGCTCATGAATCACCAGAGGAGTCACACAGGAGAGAAACCATTTGAATGTGTTCTTTGTAGGAAAAGATTCAGTCAGAATTATCAGCTGATGATACATCAGAGAACTCACACAGGAGAGAAACCATTTGAATGTGCTCTATGTGGGAAAAGTTTCAGACAGAATTCCCAGCTGGTGGTACACCAGAGGACTCATATAGGAGAAAAACCGTATGAGTGTCAGGTTTGTGGGAAAAGTTTCAGTCACAATTCCAATTTGGTGAAACACCACAGGACTCATACAGTAGGGAAATCATATCAGTGTCCATATTGTGCTGAAAGTTTCATTAAAAAAATTCAGCTCACAAGTCACCAGAGGACACACAAACCCTTTGAATGCTCTTTCTGTGGGAAAGGTTTCACTCACAATTGCCGCCTGGTAATACACCTGAGGACTCACACAGGAGAGAAACCGTTTGAATGTCCTGTTTGTGGAAAATGTTTCATGAACAATAACTACCTTATGATACACCAGAGGACTCACTTAGGAGAAAAACCCTTTGAATGTCCAGATTGTGAAAAACGTTTCAGTCACAAATCCAGCCTGGTGACACACAAAAGAACTCACACAGCAGAGAAACACTTTGAATGTCCTTATTATGAAAAACGTTTCAGTCAAAGTTCCAACCTGGAGATAAACCAGAGGACTCACACAGGAGGGAAACACTTTGAATGCCCTGATTGTGGGAAAAGTTTCATTAGAAAATACCAGCTTATTAGGCACCAGAGGATACACACAGGATATAAACCTTTTGAATGTCCTGTCTGTGGGAAAGGTTTCAGTCAGACTTCCAGCCTGATGACACACCAGAGGACTCACACAGGAGAGAAACCATATGAGTGTCCTGTTTGTGGCAAAAGTTTCAGTCAGAATTCTAACATGGTGACACACCAGAGGACTCACAACGGAGAAATACCATATTAGTGTCTTGTTTGTGGCAAAAGTTTCAGTCAAAATTCCAATATGGTGATACACCAGAGGACTAACACAGGAGAGAAACTCTTTAAATGCCCTGATTATGGGGAAAGTTTCATCAGAAATATCCGTCTCATGAGACACCAAAGAATACACGCAGGAGAGAATCCCTTTGGATGTCCTGGTGTGGGAAACATTTCCGTTTCAATTCACACCTGGTGAAACAGCGGAGGGCTCACAGGGGGGAGACTATTCAAATGTCCCGTCTGTGGACAGTACTACAGGCATAAATCACTCCTTATTGCATACAAGAAAATCCACAAAAGTTGATGAGTTTAGAGAGGGGTTGAATTTCATTCCTGATTTCCCATCAGCAGAAATTACTGGACATTTCCTTTTGCAGAAATTGTGGAATTCCTCAAAAAAGGCGTTTGGGTGGTGTTTTTTCTATATTGATTATGAAATTTCAACAAGTGGAGTTTTCGTTTTCTGCTTTGTTGTCCTCCAGATTCCAGGACTGGAAAATCACTGCTGCAGAGAGCAGATATACAGAAGTGGGGCTATTCTAAATAATCTAGTTAAAAATCTTTTTTAAAAACCCCAAAACGTACAAAAATGCAACCAAGGGGGGAAAAAATTGAAAGGAGGAAAAAAAACAACTTGGAGAGAAGAAAAATCTTAGAAATGTTGGAAATCAACCATTTTATTTGGATGCAAACTGATGAGTTCTGCTTGTAGTGTAACCAGACTGCAATACTTTTGTTCCTTAACACTGACGATCTTTTTCAGCATTGAGAAAATTTTCTTTATACATACTGAACTGTTTTCTTCAATATTGACTCGGGTGGGTTTCTATCAGTTCTGTCCACCTCTGTAGAACGGGTAGCTCTGAAGAGCAGCAGACATAGAACTGGTTCTATGTCCGCTGATGTTTTTGCCCACCCGCCCACCTGGGCTCTTACCTGACCTTTATTTCCTGATTTTTTCAACTTCAGCTGCCGTGCGAGGCACAGCTGCAGTTAAAAAAGCAGGAAAAAAGGGCTTTTTGAAAGGCTGCTTCTCTGCACGCAGCATGCTGATGACGATTTACAGGCTGATGACGATTTACAGGCGCGCACCGGCAGCGTGCAGGGAAACACATCGTAAATCACTGAACCTCGTAAATGACCGAACTGGTAGTTAACCCTGTCGGATCCCACCCTGTATTGACTGCATTGTTCTTTATACCATTAACAAAGCATACTTACTCATACATCATTGCAGAATGAATTACATATAGATCTGACGACATGAAATTTCTTTTTATCTTCCTCTTTCTCGAAAGAAGTGAAGATCTGTTGCAAAGGTGCTTTTTTTCTCTCTTTGCATATTTATAAGGATTTTTAGGGATTCTCGTCTGTACCTACCAAATAATATGAATGAATTGAATACAGTTTTTAAAAAATATATTGCATGATCCTGAAAAATTGAGTGAACTTTTTAAAAAGTTGTTATAATTATTGTAAAGTTTTACAACTGGATCATAAATTTTTATTACCTAATTTGTAAATTCCTCTGAATTGTTTTCTTTTATTACCCTAAACTGCGATTATCATTCTAACTTCTTAGAGAAATAGTCAGAGACTGCAATTATTTTTTACAATATTTTTTTATTATTTTTTACAATACTTTAAAATTTTGACTACTTTTGACTATTTTGTGGATTTTGTGGCATATCTTGTGTTATCTTTTTATTCTATATATATACACACAAATGTGTGTGTATGTATACATTTTTTACACTAACAAACTGACATCTCTTTTTTGTGCTCTCAGTTGAGATACTATTTTTTTTTCTTTTAAACTGAGGTGTTGTTTTACCTTACAAATTTTATTCATCTGTCCTTTTGAATACATGTGTGGAACACAGACTATATCAAGAGGGCAACATCAAGATTAGCGACAGATTAAAAAAAAAAAGAACTTGAACTTGAACAAAGAAGCAGCCCAGCTGAGAGGTGGTCCAGCTGAGAAGCAGCCCAGTGTCCCAACCGAGAGGTCGTTTGGCGACCCATCTGAGAGAAGAAGAGAAGCCAAGTTGAGAGACAGAGAGGTAGCTCAGTGACCCAGCCTGACTCCTTAGCGGAGCCATTATGGTGCAAATGGAGGACACTGAGCTCTGGCAAAACAGAGGTAGTTGGCAGCAGACCAGTGGCCCGTGAGCAGCATGGCAGACCTTGAGCAGCAGAGCTGCAGAGCTAGGTGGCAGAGGAGTGAAGTGTCCCGAGCAGCGACTAAGACACAGGACCAACTGAGCAGTAGCGCCCACAGCTGCGGCTAAGAGCAGCGTGGTAGACCAGCTAAGCAGAATAGCCACATATCGTACCTGAAAACCCCAGCAGGGGCCTGGCAACCGAAAAGCAAGAAAGCAGGAGGAAAAAGAATAAGTAAAAATTACTTGTGGACAGGGAGAAAAGGGATAACCTTTCAAATCAGGGAGTAGAGGGTTAAGAGCAAAGCATCTCCTAGAAAATAGAGTGAAACTTCCAAAAGAAAAGTACATATTACTTCATAAAGGGCCAAAAACTCTAATTTTAAAATCTCTGAATTCCCTTTCTTAAGAAAAATTCCTTTTCAATTTTTTCAATTTATTTTTTTCAATTTTTCAATTCCTTGTTCTAATTTTAATCTGTTTTTCAAGTCTTAAACATCATTTTTAATTTAAAACTCTTTAAATTGAGTTTTTTTAATTCTTTTTTAGTTTTTTACAAAACTTTTTTTTATTTTTTAACATTTTAAAATCTTTTTCCATTTTAAAATTCTTTTTCATGTTTTTTATAAAAAATTCTTTTTCAATTTTTTTCAATGTCTCAATTTCTTTTTTCACCAAACATTTAAAAAACAGCTTGCTTATTTTAATTTTTTAGGAATCTTTAAATTGTTAATGATCAAGAGGACAAAAACCACAGAAAAAGAGATAGACGCTTAAAACAGGGAAGATAGTGAAGAATTTTTCAAGACAGAAAACAAAACTATTGTAAACTGATACTTTGCAACACGGAAAATATTTCAATTTTTAGACATTTCTAATTTTAATTTTTTTAAAGAAAAAAGACATGGAGATGAAGACTAACATCGTGATGGTGAACCTATGGCATGCATGCCACAGGTGGCACGCAGAGCCATTTGTGCGGGCACACAAGCCCCTGGCAAATTTACCTCACTGCGCATGTGCACGCCTTCCAGCTGATTTTTGGCCTCCCAGAGGCTTGAGTGAAGCCTCTGCAGCTTTTGTAGGCTGAAAACCAGGCCTACTTTGTCACTTCCTGTATTTCTGGAAATACCGGAAGTGACGAAATGGGCCCATTTTTCGGTCTACAAAGGCTGCAGAGTCTTCCCTTGAGCCTCTGGCAGGCCGAAAATGGGCCAAAATGGGCCAAAAATCAGCTAGGAGGCACAGTGCAGGTAAGGGGTGGGGGGAATTGTGTGCACAGAGGCGGTGGGGCACACGCATTGCCTTCTGGGTGCTGGCACGTGAGCGCACAATTTTTGGCACAAGCCCAAAAGGTTAGCCACCACTGGACTAACACTGTAATGAACTGCAAAGTGTGCCATATGTTTCAGCATATGACCACAGAAGACCCAAACTATGTATTAAATGCAAACTACTTGAATTACTAGAAGAAAAAGTAAAGTGTTTAGAGGCAGCTCTAGCACTCTGAAAGTCAATGAGCAAAACAAGAAATCCCAACTTAAATAAGAAGACTACACGGAAGTAAAACACAATAGGGAACTAACAGCTTCTTGTAAAAAATGAGCCTACATATGTCGCTAAAGAACAAGACCAATGGAAACATGTCACTCTTGGAAGAAAACAAGAGCAAAGCTCCTACAATCTACCATAGTCCACTCCAATGAAGCCCCTCTGGAGCTGAACAATCACTTTCATAGCTTCTCCCTGGAAGAAAATATACTGACACTCAAAAAAGAGCATTCAGCAATAGTTTCTAAAAAAAGAGAGAGGTACAATCCATCATTCCTGTGACAGGAAGAAAAACATTTCAGACTTCCTTAGGGGAAAAAAGGGGGAAATTGATGAAATGAGACTCATTCCCCTTAAGGGGAACAGAAACTCTATAGTTTGTAGATTAAGCAGTCAAACTAGATTAGATTAGATTCAACTTTATTGTCATTGCCATGGATACAGGCAATGAAAAGCAGTTAGCATCCAACCAGAGTGCAAAACAACAGTAAAATATAAATATATGTGTGCAAATATGCAAGGCATCTATGAATATGTCAGTGGAAAACAACAATGTATGTACACGAGCACACAAAGATAAGTGTGACTGCACATATATCAACATATACAACTACAAAATGTTTATGGGCACGTTGAATATAAATACAAAGGCACAGAGAATTATGCAAAATACATCATATATTATCAAGGGAAGCATCAGCATATATGTGGGGACAAACGAACTGAGGAGTTCAGCAAGGAAACTGCTGTATGGTAGGGAGTTATAGTCTCCCTGGAGCAGACAGAAAGCAAAAACTAGGAAAATGAAAGTGGAGAGACTCAGAGAAGTGCTGTGCCTTACAGACATTAAATTTGGAGAAAAACTGCAAATTGGAAAGGGAAGCTTGTAATGGAATAACTAGAGGAAGCAGGATTGACTCCACAGAATATAAACAGAAACTCTCCAAACAGGATTTTATTCCAACAACTGAAGCCTCTTTGGAGCCCAAAACAACCTGCCTCTTGTGCACACCAGTCTCTCTTCCCCAAAATGCTCAAAGGCAGTTATTGGAGCTCCCAGGTCTCTCCTTTGACCTAAAATTCTTTTATCTTTCTAAATATATCACAGAAGCCCCTTGGTCTCTTTCTAAAAAACAGCGGAGAGCTTATTTTTCAGAGTAGATTATACAGCCCATAAAAGAGCTAAAATTAAAATTGAAAATATCCAGAGATAGGAACTGTTCCCTTACACGGGCAGCGAGACACGGGGATGCAGCAGTCACCAGAAAGGGAATTTGGGCAGGTAAGAGAGGCAGATTCAGGGGCTGCATCTCCAAGGAAGCCCACCTGGACAGAACTGCCCATTGGCCAAGCCCACCTGGACGCCCCTCTCTAGTTTCAGTCACCTGCCTTTCAGGTGCCACCAGTCTCCTCCTAGCAGGGTTCCCGCCCTCGGAGGGAGCCCCTCCAGCCACGATCCCTCTGAGCCCAGATCCTCTCCCCCCCCCCGTCTCCAGACCCTCCCCAGCAGCCACGGGGGGACGTGGGAATGGCGGTGCAGGAAACACCAGGTAACCTGGGAACCGGGCTGCACCAAATGTTGGGCTGCGGGGAAGGAGGGGGGGGTCTCGGAGGAAGGATTTTAAGGGGGTCGGAGAGCCGTTCGCAGAAGCAGCAACCGAGGAGGAGAAGCGGCGGCGCAACGTTCTCACGGAGCAGAAAACCTTGCAAGGAAAGGCGGGGACTCGGAAGGGGAGGGGGCGCAACTGGGGAAACCCCACCTGGTTCTCCTTCCCTTCCCCCTAGGAATCCCTCCTCCCTTCCCGCACCTGGGAATTCCCCCTCCCCGCTACGCAGCGTCCTTGCCCACCTAGCGCCCCTAGGAAGCTGAATTCCCAGCCCCACTTTCCCCCTTTCGTTCCTCCTCTCTAGGCCCAAACCTCTCTGCGTTTAACCCTTTCACTAAAGGGCTGCAGAGAGGGAGCGACTGAGGCGCAGCCGAGCAATGCCAAAGTCCCCCAACCGGGGACAGCAAAAGACCGTCACCCCTCCCGACCCTGGAACTGGGAATAGACCAAAAGAAGGATTCAGATTTAAAAAAAAAAAAGATGGTTGCATGTGTTAATCTTCATCTCTCAATGCAAATTAGGAATTCATGGCTGTTTAAGAGGGGAAAGAAAGTGCTGTGGTGTGATTGCACGATAACATTCACTATCTTTCACCCCGGAATTAGATGCTGAGATTTGCTGAATACAATATCTAACCTTATGCACTATGTCAAGAGGACTCTGGTAGGGTTAGGGTTAGTCACTTTTCACTCATCCGTGGTTCTCATCTATTCACAAGGCTCTCCTCCCAAAAATATGGAGAAACCCTTGTTTTAAATAACAGATAACAGATAGTCTGAGTTGGAAGGGACCTTGTAGGCCATCTAGTTCAACCTCCTACCCAAGCGGGAGACCCTACATCATTTCTGACGAATGGCAGTCCAATCTCTTCTTGAAGGTCTCAAGTGATGGCGCTCCCACAACTTCCGAGGGCAAGCTGTTCCATTGGTTGATTGTTTTCACTGTCAGAAAGTTTCTCCTTATTTCCAGGTTAAATCTCTCCTTGTTCAGTTTCCATCCATTATTCCTTGTCTGGCCTACAGGTGCTTTAGAAAATAGCTTGACCCCTTCCTCTCTGTGGCAGCCCCTCAAATATTGGAAGACGGCTATCATGTCTCCCCTGGTCCTTCTCTTCACTAGACTGCCTTAGAAGATAAGCCCAAGATCCAGAATGATCTTGACACAAGTGAGCATTGGGGCCTTTCCAGCAAAATGCAATTCAGTGGTGAGAAAAATAAGGTCTTACACTTAAGCAAGAAAAGCTAAGCGCACATCTATAGAAGAGGTTGTACCAGACTCAAGAGCATTAACTGTGACAGGGACTGAGAAACAGATATGAGCTAGCACTGTGCTGTAATTGCCTAAAAAGTTAATGCGGTCCTAGTTTGCAGCACCAGAGGGATAGTGTCAAGATCACGTGAAGTGTGTTAATATTGTGTGATACTGTATTGCTAAGACTACACTTTGAATACTGCATCCAGTTTTGGTCGCCAGGATACAAAAAAAAAGGTGTTCAGAAAGAATGCACAGAAGAACAACGAAGATTTTTACACATTCCACTATTTCACTTGGCTCAGCTGCAAAGATAGGTTGCTAGGAGTCTGAAAATGACTTGATAGCATGTAATCAGAAGAAGAGATGTTTTTTGGCCTCCTCTCGGATAGACAGCATCTGTGACAGGAAAGCCACCAGTACAGTAGCAGCCTCTCTGGTTGAGCTTCAAGGAGTTAAAACCATCAAGTACTTTATTGTGAGAAAGGATGGAAAGGAGAAGCACAGAGGAACTTCCTCTTCCGCATGGGAGGAGGGTGGCTTGCAGAGAGGGTCTTGCCGTGCCTCTTTCCAGAATCAAAGGGAGAGCTGGCAGGTGAGTTGAGGGCATGTCTGAGGAGAATCCGAGAGCAACTCAGGCAGTTTGGTTCCCTCCACAGCGTGGAAGCAGAGAAGCAGCTAGAATGTGGAAGGGAACTGTGAGGTCATCTAGTCCAGCCCCCTGCTCCAGCAGGAGACCTTATACCATTTCAGGCACATGGCTGTCCAGGCTCTTCCTGAAAGCCTCCAGTGATGGAGCACCCACAGCTTCTGCAGGCAAGCTGGTTAATTGTTCTCACAGTCAGGATATTTCTGCTTGGTTCTCTCCTTGATTCGTTTCCATCCATTATTTGTTGTTCTGCCTTCAGATGCTCTGTGGAAGAGGTTGAGCCCCCCTTCTTTGGGGCAGCCCCTCAAATATTGGAAGACTGCTATCATGTCACCCCTCCTCCTTCTCCTCCTCTTCTGTAGACTAGACACACCCAACTCCTGCAACCATCTCAAGCCCCCAAATAAGCCCCCCAAGAACGCTGTGGTGGCTTCCTCTCTCTGGAACATCATTTCCCCAGAGATCAGAATGGCCCCCGACTCTTCACACTTTTCTGAAAAAACATTTGCCAGTGGGGAACCCAGAGCTGGATGGAGCCCATTAAATGGCTTGTGTGATGTATTGTCACCGGGGTGGAGAACTATTATATTTTTAATGTATTCATTATTTGATTATTTTCTTCTATTAATATATGTGTGTGTGTATACACACACACACACACACACACACACACACACACATATATGTATGGTATTCAGCTTTCTTCGGGTATTTTCCCACGTCATTATAGTTGTGCTTTTAAAGTTGTAGCAACGTTTCGGCAGAATCTCATCTGCCATCAACTAGGTTCAACTAAAAAGGTCCTATTGAGGACCTTTTGGGGATGTTCAATTTAAATAGGTAGTCCTCGCTTACCATTTGATCAGTGATGGGATTTAAAAATTTAGCTACCAGTTCTGCTTGGTGGGCATGACAGGGGAAGGATACTGCAAAATCCCCATTCCCTCCCCAATAACCTCACTAACCTGCTTTCCAGCTCCATTCTCCTGTGCAGGGCAACAAAAGGAGACCCAGCCAATCAGCTGGGACTTGGGAGGCAGAGAATAGATGGGGGCGGAGCCAGTCAGAAGTGGTATTCCAAACTACTCAAAATTTCCGCTACCAGTTCTCCAGAACTGGTCAGAACCTGCTGAATACTACCTCTGCATTTGTTTCATGAGCCTTCAATGTTACTATGGCATTATAAAAGCGGTATATAAGTCTAAATAATATTGCTATAAATAATAAAAAGTTCTTCCTTATATTTCCAAAATTCATTGCCTTTGTATCATACCCTAACCATATCATACCATAAATAATCATGCCATCAAAATTTTAATTCATGTCCCTCTAGCTCAAGTAACCCCCTTATTTGGAGAGTCACTCACTCTTTGCCAGACAAAACAACAAGCACCAAAGTACATTTTCAAATCTGGTAAAACCAAGCCTCCTCTTTCTTTAGCATCTTGCAATAATTTATATTTAATTCTTGGGTTTTTTCCCCCTTTGCAATATAAACTTAAGAGATTTCCATCTGCCATTGTTTAAATGGAGTATCACAAGTATTGCTAAAGTTTGAAACAGAAAATGTATGTTTAGTAATTAGGGATCTGGAGGCTAAAACATATACAAAGAATGGTTACGGGAATTGGGTATGTCTAGTCTAATGAGAAGGATTAGCGGAGACGTGATAGCTGTGTTCCAATATTTGAAGGGCTCCTACCAAGAGAAAGACAAGTCAAACTATTTTCCAAAGCACCAAAAGAAACAATGGATGGAAACTTAGCAAGGAGAGAAGCAACCTAAAACTAAAAAGAAAATTCCTAGCAATTACAGCAAGCAATCAATGGAATAGCTTTCCTTCAGAAGTTTTGAGTGCTCCAACATTGGAGGCTTTCAAAAAGAGATTTGGTGGCCACTTGTCTGAAATGGTATAAGATCTGTTGCTTGAGCAGAGGATTGGAATAGAAGACCTTCAAAGTCCTTTCCAAATCTATTATTGCATGTTGTATTGATCTTAATTACAGAGATTATAATTGCCATACAAATAATTTGTGATTGACCAAAGTCAACAAGAGTATTGCAATCTTGAATGTGTCAAATAAATCATAATTAATGTAAGGTTATTTAACATTGGGACATGTTTGCATTTTACCTGTAATGTATATATTTTTCTTTTTTCACATCATCTGCAACCATTTTATAAGCAATAAAAGTTACATTTTTTCTTTGAATCTTACAGGCAAAACAGATGCGAATAAAAGCACTCCTGTCAACTGAGAATAACAAGCAAGGTTAAAAAGGAAATCAAATAAAGCCATAAATCAAAATATTTTCCATTTCTTTCAGAAAACCCCCAAATTCTTCTCCTTCTCCAGCAGATGATTAGAACTGGAAAAAGTAGAGTATGCAGAACACAAGGATACATTACAGGTAGTCCTCAACTTACAACAGTTCATTGAATGACTGTTCAAAGTTACAGTGACACTGAAAAAAATGACTTATGACCATTTTTCACACTTATGACTTTTGCAGCATCCCCATAGTCATGTGATTTATATTTTGATGTTTGGCAGCTAACTCACAGTTATGATGGTTATGACATAGGAGAGAAGCCCTACAAATGCTCCCAATGTGGTGAGAATGGCAACTAGGTGATACATTAGAGAACTCATACCAGAGAGAAACCCTTTGAATGTTCTGATTGTGGGAAAAGTTCTGGTCAGAACTCCGGCCTGGTGATACTCTAGAAGATGCACACAGAAAAGAAATCATATGAGTGTCCTGATTGTGGGAAATGTTTCAGTGGGAATTCCAAGTTGGTGATTCACCAGAGGACTCACACTGGAGAGAAACCCTTTGAATGTCCTGATTGTGGGAATAGTTTCAGCCAGAATTCCCACCTCATGGTACACCAGAGGACTCACACAGGAGAGAAACCCTTTGAATGTCCTGATTGTGGGAAATCTTTCAGTTTGAATTCCAACCTGGTGAAACACCAGAGGATTCACACAGGATACAAGCCTTTTAAATGTACTGATTGTGGGAAAACTTTCTGTCAGAATTCCAACCTGGTGAAACACCAGAGGACTCACACAGGATACAAGCCCTTTCAATGTTCTGATTGTGGGAAGTGTTTCACTATAAAATACCAACTCATGAATCACCAGAGGAGTCACACAGGAGAGAAACCATTTGAATGTGTTCTTTGTAGGAAAAGATTCAGTCAGAATTATCAGCTGATGATACATCAGAGAACTCACACAGGAGAGAAACCATTTGAATGTGCTCTATGTGGGAAAAGTTTCAGACAGAATACCCAGCTGGTGGTACACCAGAGGACTCATATAGGAGAGAAACCGTATGATTGTCCAATTTGTGGGAAAAGTTTCAGTGACAATTCCAACCTGGTGAAACACAAGAGGATTCATACAGGAGAGAAATCATATCAGTGCCAATATTGTGAGGAAAGTTTCATTAAAAAATTCCAGCTCACAAGTCACCAGAGGACACACACAGGAGACAAACCCTTTGAATGTGCTATTTGTGGGAAAAGTTTCAGTCACAATTTCCGCCTGGTGATACACCAGAGGATTCACACAGGAGAGAAACCCTTTGAATGTCCTGTTTGTGGGAAACGTTTCATTAAAAATTACTACCTCACGATACATCAGAGGACACACACAGGAAAGAAACCTTTTGAATGTCCAGATTGTGAAAAACGTTTCACTCACAATTCCAGCCTGGTGACACACAAAAGAACTCACACAGCAGAGAAACACTTTGAATGTCCTTATTGTGAAAAAGGTTTCAGTCAAAGTTCCAACCTGGAGATACACCAGAGGACTCACACAGGAGGGAAACACTTTGAATGCCCTGATTGTGGGAAAAGTTTCATAAGAAAATACCAGCTTACTAGGCACCAGAGGATACACAAAGGATATAAACCTTTTGAATGTCCTGTCTGTGGGAAAGGTTTCAGTCAGACTTCCAGCCTGGTGACACACCAGAGGACTCACACAGGAGAGAAACCATATGAGTGTCCTGTTTGTAGCAAAAGTTTCAGTCAGAATTCCAATATGGTGATACACCAGAGGACTCACACAGGAGAAAAACTCTTTGAATGTCCTGATTGTGAGAAAACTTTCAATCAGAATTCCAGCCTGGTTACACACCAGAAGACTCACACAGGAGAGAAACTGTATTAGTCTCCTGTATGTGGCAAATGTTTCAGTCAGAATTCCAACATGGTGAAACAGCAGAGGACTCACATGGGAGAGACCTTTCAAACGTGCAGTCTGTGGACGGGCCTTCAGGTGTAAATTACTCCTTATTGTATACAAGGAAATCCACATGAGGCAAAATTTGATGAGTTTAGAGAAGGCTTGAATTTCATTCCTGATCTCCCATTGAGAGTGTAGGTGAGAGAATGACTCTTTGAATCCTGGCCTGATTCTTTTTATTCAACACATCTCAGATTTAGACCAGTAGGTGGAGAGAAAAAGGTGGAAACTGTTTCATAAAGGCTGTTCAGAAATTGTGAAATTTCTCAAAAAGGTTTTTGGGTGGTAGTTTTTGTATATTGATTGTGGAATTCCACCATGTGGAGTTTCCGTCTTCTACCTTGATGTCCTCCGGATTACGTGTGCCATAATTCCCCAGCCTCATACAAGTAGTCCTCAAGATACAACTAGAATGGAGCTTGCCAATTTTGGTTTCATCTTATAATAATGGTTAAGTGGCATTACCTAGCTGAACTACCTCCATCCTCTTCTCTCCCTAATGAAGCTGTCAAATGAATGTGCAAGTTGTTAAGTGGAACAGTGGCTTTCTGAGGCCATGTATCCCTGGGGCATATGATAAGTGAACAAATACCCCTTGTGTTAGTGTTGTGCTGCAGCTCCCAAAAAACAACCAATGCAGTTGTAGGCTGCATCAACAGGAATAATGTCAAGACAACAAGAAGAGATAGAATTTCTTTGCTTGCTTAGAATACTGTGTCCAGTTCTGGTCACCATGACACAAAAAAGTTGTTGAGACCCTGGAAAGTGTGCAGTGAAGAGCGACAAAGATGATAATGGGTCATTAGGAGGGACCTGAGAGCTGTCTTCCAATACTTGAGCAACTGTCACAAAGAAGAATGGATTGACTTATTCTCTAGGATGCCAGACGGAAGGACAAAAAGTAATGGTGGAAGCTTGTTAAAATGACGTCCACTCAGAAGTAAAGAGAAATTGTCTGTCACTGAGAGCAATTAATCAATGCAATAGCTCACCTCCAGGGTTTGTGCACGTGCTCCATCGCTGGAGGTTTTCAAGAATAGGCTGGAGAACCATTTGAGTGGGATGGTACAGGTAATCCTCTGGTTACAACCGTAATGGAGCCTGCCCATTCCACTTGCAACCTGAGGATTTGTGGGGGTGAATCTTGTACCTTGAATGTGATCACTCCCCCCTTTTGCCCACTTGTTAAGTGCACATGAGGTATCACGGGATGGGGAAGGCCAAGGGGGGCCCTAGTGATGGAACAGGCCACCTGCTGCAGACCACCCAAGGCCTCCCCGACCCACTGAAATACCTCATGCTTCCCACAATGGCTTCTCTGCCCCCCACTTGCTCTGGGTCACTTACCTTGTGAAGATCTGTCTCCTCTCCAGTGCCTCTGTTTCTTCGTCTGCTCCCAGTGAGGGGTGTGAGCAGAGGAACAGCAGGATCAGAGGCCCTGCTCAGTTTCTCTGATTACCGAGCCTGCCAGCCAATTCTGGAATGGCAGGCAGCTTCAAAGAGTCTCCTCCAAAGGCTTCCAGGCTCCATGTGGAAAAGCGTTTGCATGAAGTGAGGTTTGGGGACAGGGAACTCACATTCCTCCAAGCCCCTCATTAGCATGCAACTACTTTTCCTGCAGAGACTGGAACCTTCTAGGTGCCCTGATCCCGCAGAATGTCAGACACCCATTCTCTAAGTAGATGTGTGCCTGAACTCACGCGAGACTATACACCCCAAGCATTTCCAGTTTTCACCCAGAACGATCCTGAGGGGGAGGTTGGAAACGGAACGAATTGACCAAGAGAAAGGGGACCTCTCAGAGCAGAAATGTTTTTTGCTCACTGGGATCTTTCACATCCTGGATAATCCACCAGCTGGATAGGAAGACAATTATCCCCCCCACCCGCAGTGATGCTTCCAGGAAATGGCGTCCACTTCAAATGACTAAGTCCTAGAATTCCCTAGGTGTTATTGAAGAGGTTCCCCTAAACTAGCCTGGTAACAAAATGTTCAGAAACCAACCAACAAACGTGGAGAACAAACCTTCACCCTCAGTTATTGAATAAAGTTTGGGTTTAGGCAGTTTAGCATCTAGCAGGAGTACTATGGAGCAGTCACTTGGCTAGTGGGGTGGGAGCTCATCTCAACCATTCTCACTAAATACATCCTGCAATTCCTATGGAATTTGAGGGTTAGCCTTCTTTTTCTCTTGCATTACAGCCTCCACCTCCTGCCTCGGTTTTGGGGCCCCTGGGTCCCTTCCCAGATCTCCTTTTACGTTAGTCCTCTGGATTTTAAGAAGCCACCTCCTCCAGTTCACACAGGGGTTCCATTTCCGTAGCCATTGTACTCCTAGTACGAGGGGTCTTTCCATACCCAGCACTACGATGAAACTCTGAGTCTCTGTTTTTCCCCCCACATCTGTATTTCTACCAGCTCGGTGATGAATGCCACTGGAATCCCCCTTGCTATAGATCTGTCCAGCTGGCAAAAGGCTACGGGCACCTCATCAGTTGCATTTTGAAAATAATTTTGGGACAGTGACACCCAGTGGTGATGGTGGGGGAAGCCAACACTTTAGAACAGTGGCCCCCAACCTTTTTTGTACCACGGCCCGGTACCGGCATCACAAAATGATCCACGGACCAGTACCGGCATCAGCACGCACGACCAAGGCAAGGCGAGCCGAGCGACTGGCCAGCCAGCCGTCCCCCACTTCTCCCTGCCACCTTCAACTCCTCCTTTGTACCTTCTCACGGTCGATGGGCTTTTCGGGCTCTTTCTTAATCTCCTCCTGAGTAACACGAGACTCCACCGCCATCGGGACGGCTCTTCGTTCGAAGCCGGCGCCCCCCCTTCAACGAAACTAAGGCGAGGATTCCTTCAGCACCCAAACGCTGCTTTCCATCCAACCGATGACCGACAAGCTCACCCGGAAGCACTTTCTGAAGCGCCGTCAAAACAAGATGGCGGCGCCCAAGCAAAATAGGCAGCCCAGTACAAAATGGTCCATGGAACAGTATCGGTCCAGGGCCCGGTGGTTGGGGACCCCTGCTTTAGAAGATATGCCCAAGATCCAGAAGGATCTTGACACATGTGAGCACTGGGCCCTTTCCAGCACAATGCAATTCAGTGGTGAGAAAAATAAGGTCTTACACTTAAGACAAGAAAAGCTAAATGCACATCAATGGAAAAGATTGTACCTTGCTCAACAGCAATAACTCTGACAGGCACCTAGAAATGCATAGGTGCTAGCAATGTGCTGTAATTGAAAGTTAATGCAGTCTTAGTGTGCAGCACCGGAGAGAGTGTGTCAAGATCGCATGAAGTGTGTTAGTACTGTATTATACTGTATTGGTAAGACTACACTTTGAATACTTCATCCAGTTTTGGTCACCAGGATACAAAAACGGTGTACAATCTCTAGAAAGTGCAGAGAAGAAGAACAAAGACATTTAGGGGACTGGAGAATAAAACCTATGATGAACAATTGTAGGAATTGGATACCACAGAGGACTAGGGGTGATATGATAGCAGTCTTTCAAATGTGAAGTTGAATCTTGGTCTGACACAGAAAAGAGGGGCTGACACAGAGGAGAGAGTTAATGGAAACACAATGGATAATATAACAGATATAAGTTAACTGTATAAATGTATACAAGATATATAACTGTATGTATGACAAAAATGATGTCAGGACAACTGTTTGTTGTCCCCAATTTGGGTCTGAGCCTGGTGCCGAAGTAGCCAATGATAGACACCAGACACGAGGTGCAGGTTTTCTGATTGCTTTTTATTGGAGTATTCCAAGGAAAAGGGCTCCTGGTCAAAATGCCAAGAACCAAGAACAAAGGATTGAGTAAGTTTTTATACATTTTCACTAAAGGTAAAGGTGGGACAAAGCGAGATAATAAGAAATATCATCTAATAAACACTTTAGTAATAATTCTACAATTTGGTCTATTGGTCTCTAGCTGTCCCTATTCCCGAGTCTTGGCTAATGAATGCCCTAGGAATTATCTAATATACATTTGATTTGCTTCAGGCTATCTCTATTCCTAACTTTTAGCTGAGGTCTGCAAGTTGTCTAACTCCTGTTACTATTATCAGCTTTCTAATTAGCCAGGGTTGTTACAAGATTTACACATGCATATTTCCCATGGATAAAAATTCTTTGTTCTTGCCAGACAGACTCCACAATTACAGGCTTCCTGATTTACTTTCACATGTGTGTATGACCTTGATTTATTTTAGCAGACAGCCCATCCCAATCGTGTCCAATATTTTAATGATGTAATCAATAAAACATTTAGAAAAAAGAGAGTTGGTTTATTCTCCAAAGCGCCTAAGCGCAGGGCAAGAAGTAACAGAGGGAAACTGATCAAAAATAGATCCAATGTGGAATCAAGCAGAAAGCTCCTGTCGGTGAGAACAAGTGGAATGGCTTGTTTCTAGATGGGTTCTCCATCAGTGGAAGTTTGTAAGAGGAGATTCGATAGCCAACTGTCCAGAATCAAATAGAGTTGTCTGCTTTGAGACTCAGTCCCTTCCAACTCATACTCTGTAATTCTGTAAGAACTCCATGCACTTGCTCAGCATGCAGCTAAATCTTCACAAATTAAGTGCACAATTCATTATTCCACTTGGCTCAGCTGCAAAGATAGGTTGCTAGGAGTCTGAAAATGACTTGATAGCATGTAATCAGTGACTTGATAGCATGTAATCAGTGAAAACATCTGGCCGATGCCATAGTTTGAGATGGGAGGAGCGCACAAGCCTGTTTTGGGGCCTCTCATTGTGAGATGGCAGTCAGATAGGCAGCATCTGTGACTGGAAAGCCAACAACACAATAGCGGCCTCTCTGGTTGACCTTAAAGGAGTTAAAACCATCGAGTACTGTATTACTAGAAAGGATGGGAGGAGAGAAGAAGCACAAAGGAACTTCCGGGAGTGTGGTGCAGAGAGACTCTGGTGCCTCTTCCAAGGATCAAAGCATCAGCTGGCAGGTGAGTTGAGGGCAGGTCGGAGGAGAATTTGGGAGCAACTCAGGCTGTTTGGTTCCCTCCACGGCGTGGAAGCAGAGAAGCAGCTAGAATGTGGAATAACACTTGGAAGGGATCTTTGAGGTCATCTAGTCCACCCCACTGCTCCAGCAGGAGACCTTATACCATCTCAGGCACATGGCTGTCCAGGTTCTTCCCGAAAGCCCCCAGTGATGGAGCACCCACAGCTTCTGCAGGCAAGTTGGTTAATTGTTCTCACAGTCAGGAAACGTCTCCTTGTTTCTAGGTTGCTTCTCCTTGATTCGTTTCCCTCCACTGTTTCTTGTTCTGACTTCAATTTGGAGTTGCACCAATTTGGGTTCTGCCAACCGGTTGCACATTTCTGATGGTTGCAGCATCCCACATTTATGATCCCCATTTGTGATCTTCCCAACTAGCTTCTAAGAAGTAAAATCCGTGGGGATGCCAGCAGGAAGTTGCAAGTCACAGCTATGTGAAATTGCCTTTAACAACCCACAGGGATTTGCTTAAAAACTGCAGAGGAACAGATGTAAGTTGACACTATTGCGTGATATCATGCTTCATGACTGGGCTGCTTAGTGATGCAAATGCCAGTCCCAAATGCAGTCAGTAAGTGAGGACTACTAAAATAGAAATGTCACCAAGGTGTTTGTGGAAAGTATTTTCTGCCTTATTTGGATTTCAGGACTTCCATGGGCAAAATGGGTGCTTCAAATCTTGCAGAGGCTTTAATCATCATTTCATCAGTTAAAGCCCCCACATCTCTAAAAGTAGCTCAAAAGATTTGACTGTAACCATTTTGGGAGATTTTTGTCAGGCTGAAAACACATGGATGTTTCACATATATAAACAGTGGTTTCAGTTTTAAATCTGGGGCCAGCCTATTGCTGTGCCAGAATGTTTTTTTCTTCATCCTGATTGGTTATGAGTCTTGGTCTGTGTTTATTGGTCTTGAGGTTTGCTGTGTTCCGCTTGATTGGTGTTTCTAATATCTTCTGTCTGTTTTGTCTGGCTCTTTTTGGGTCTTGATTGGCAATGTTGCCAGCCAAAGAAGGATCTTGACACATGTGAGCACTGGGGCCTTTGCAGCAAAATGCAATTCAGTGGTAAGAAAAGTAAGGTCTTACACTTAAGACAAGAAAAGCTAAATGCACATCAATGGAAAAGATTGTACCTTGCTCAACAGCAATAACTGACAGACACCTAGAATGCATAGGTGCTAGCAATGTGCTGTAATTGAAAGTTAATGCAGTCCTAGTGTGCAGCACCAGACGAGTAGTATCACAATCACATGAAGTATTAATACTGTGCTATCCTCCATTGGTAAGACTACACTTTGAATACTGCATCAAGTGTTGGTCACCAGGATACAAAAAAGGTGTTCAAATGCCAGGAAGAATACAGAGAACAACAGACATTTAGGGGACTGGAGGGTAAAACCCATAATGAACAATTGTAGGAATTGGATAACACAGAGAAAGTCTAGGGGTGATATGATAGCAGTCTTTCAAATGTGAACTTGGATTTCAGTAATCTCGGCTGTGTTAAATGATAATGAATGTAAGATGTTCTTTTAGCATTGTGGCATCTTCGCTTTTTAGCTTTAATGTACATGCTTTTCTTTTTTCACATCTTCAGCAACCATTTTATAAAAATAAAAATTACTCTTTCCTTTGAATCTTATAGAGAAAGAAGATGCTCATAAGACCACTCCGGACAACTGAGAATAACAAGCAACATTAAAAAGGAAAGCAAAACAATCCAGAAATTGTGTTCTGGGGTCCTGTGATCCCTTTTTGCAGCTGCACAGAGGTGTTTATTGTGGGAAAATCACAACGGAGTATGCACAAAATGATCCACATTGGAGAGAAGTAATACTAATGTGGCCAAAGTTTTGGTTAGAACATCTCCCTGGTGGTTCATGGGTGGACCCACATAGGAGAGGAGCCCTGCAAGTGCTCCCAATGTAGTGAGCATGGCAACTAGGTGAAACATTAGAGAACTCATACCAGGGAGGAACCTTTTGGATTCTCTGACTGGGGGAAAAGTTTTGGTCTGAACTCCGGCCTGGTGATATGCTAGAAGATGCACAGAGAAAAGAAATCATATGAGTGTCCTGATTGTGGGAAATGTTTCAGTAAGAATTCCAACCTGGTGAACCATCAGAGGATTCACACAGGAGAGAAACCTTTCGAATGTCCTGACTGTGGGAAGAGTTTCAGTCAGAATTCCCATTTGGTAATGCACCAGAGGACTCACACAGGAGAAAAACCGTATGAGTGTCCTGTTTGTGGTAAAGGTTTCACACGGAATTCCAACATGGTGTTACATCAGAGGACTCACACAAGAGAGAAACGCTTTGAATGTTCTGATTGCGGGAAATATTTCATTAAAAAATCCCAGCTTATCAATCACCAGAGGACTCACACAGGTGAGAAACCCTTTGAATGTGCTCTTTGTGGGAAAAGTTTCAGTCAGAGTTCCAACCTGGTGAAACACCAGAGGGCTCACACGGGAGAGAAACCCTTTGAATGTGCTCTTTGTGGGAAAAGTTTCAGTCAGAATTCGAACCTGGCGAAGCACCAGAGGACTCATACAGGAGGGAAATCATATCAGTGTCCATATTGTGCAGAAAGTTTCATTAGAAAATTTCAGCTCATGAATCACCAGAGGACACACACTGGGGACAAACCCTTTCAATGTGCTTTCTGTGGGAAAAGTTTCACTTACAATTGCGACCTGGTGATACACCAGAGGACTCACACAGGAGAGAAACCATTTGAATGTCCTCTTTGTGGAAAATGTTTCATAAAAAATTACTCCCTTGTGACACACCAGAGGACTCACTCAGAAGAGAAACCCTTTGAGTGTCCTGATTGTAAAAAACGTTTCAATTACAAATCCAGCCTGGTAACACACCAGAGGACACACGCAGCAGAGAAACACTTTGAATGTCCTGATTGTGAAAAACGTTTTAGTCAAAGTTCCATCCTGGTGATACACCAGAGGATACACACAGGAGGTAAACACTTTGATTGTCCTGATTGTGGGAAAATTTTCATTAAAAAATACCAGCTCACAAGGCACCAGAGGACACACACAGGTGAGAAACCCTTTGGATGTGCTATCTGTGGGAAATGTTTCAGTAAGAAATGCCATCTGGTGACACACCAGAGGACTCACACAGGAGAGAAACCATATGAGTGTCCTGTTTGTGGCAGAAGTTTCAGTGAGAAGTCCAACATGGTGACACACCAGAGGACTCACACAGGAGAGAGACCGTATTAGTGTTCTGTTTGTGGAAAAGTTTCATTAGAAATATCAGATATGAGATACCAGAGGATACATACAGGAGAGAAAACCGTTGAATGCCCTGATTTGTGGGAAACATTTCCATTTTAATTCAAACCTGGTAAAACACCAAAGGACTCAGCAGGAAAGACCTTTCAAATGTCCAGTCTGTGGACAGTACTTTAGGCCTAAATAACTCCTCATTGCATTCAAGAAAATTCGCATGAGGCAAAAGTTGATGAGTTTGGAGAGGGTTTGAATTTCATTTCTGAACTCCCATTGAGAGTGTAGGTGAGAAATAGATTCTGAATATCTGGATAGTTTCTATTGTCTATCTTGTTGTCCTCCAGATTATGAGGGCCATAATTCCCCAGCCACCATACAAGTAGTCCTTGAGATACACCTGTAATGGGCCCTGCCAATTTTGTTTGCTTATTGTAATTGTGGTTAACTGAGATTATCTTGTTGATCTACCCCAACCCCCTTTTCCCTATGATGAAGATGTCAAATGAATGTGCAAGTAGTTAAGCACAACAATGGCTACCTCAGAGTTTGGGGAAAATTGGAGGCCTAGGACAGGCCCAGGCTTGCCTTCCAAAGGCTTTCCCTGTCACAACCTTTGGATCCTCCCGGACCTTTCCCTTCCTCAGAGGTCCCCATTGACCTTTCACTCTACTCCTCCTCCATAACTTTTGAAGATCTCTGAACCTCATGGGGGAAGAGTGCAGCACGTGCATCTCTTGCCTGCGTGACTGCATCGTGGAAGCAGCTGTAACTTTGACTGTGCCCAAGATTCATCCCTCGGCCATGCAGTGGACTTGTGGAAGCAGCTGCCATTTTGCTCTGTGTCAATTTGGTGGTTGCTTCTGGGTCACTGGCTGTTCTGTTTTGCTACCTTAACACTGTGTTAATGAGTTGTGGCTGCACTGAAAATGGTGGCCGTCTCTGGGAAATCTCCAAAATGGTAGGACATGTATCCTTGGGGCATATGATAAGTGGCCCAGTACCCCTTGTGCCATTATTGTGCTGCCAAAAGCAACCAATGCAGTTGTAGGCTGCATCAACAGAGGAATAATGTCAAGACAACAAGGATAGAAATGCTACACACAGTCCTGGTGATACCACAGATAGAATACTATGTCCAGTTCTGGTCACCATGATACAAAAAAGTTGTTGAGACCCTAGAAAATGTGCAGAGAAGAGCAACAAAGATGATAAAGGCTCAATTGGGACATGATAGCTATCTTCCACTACATGAGCATCTGTCACAAAGAAGAGCGGATTGACTTATTCTCTAGGGCAAGGGTGTCAAACTCTATTTCATATAGGGCCGAAGTAGCAATGCAGTTGTCCTTTGGGAGCTGGTGGTGTGGAGGGACACGGCTGGGCTAGTCGCAGAGACTGGGCAAGGCCTAGGTGGTGGCTAGCTTGATGTGGCTCATGTGGGTGGTAACTGTGGGGGGCGGGACAGGTTTGGGAGGGAATCCAGGGGTCTCGGGTGGGTAGGGCAGTGGGCGGCAGGCTCATCCTGCAGGATAAGATGAGGCAAGGCAGGAGGAAGGCAGCTACAGTCAGAAACCATCCACCACCACACACTCGCCACCCTTTGTATGTGGGAGGGGATGGTTTGTGGCTGTAGCCACAGCCTGATGGCCCCTCAACTGATGGTGCACTGCAGCTCCAGAGCCCACTGGGCTGGCCTTCCAAGCAGCAAGTGGAGATTGGAGAGAGGAGCATGATACGGACTACTGGACGTTCTTACTCCGTCCCACTATCTGTTTTGGCTTGAGGTTTGAGCACAGGTCACCTCTGGTCATCTTCTTGGCCCCCCTCACAGGTCCTGCCCTTGGCCTGCATGTGAAGTGTGTTCTTGCATACCTAACTGCAGCGGCCCATAGAGCGGTGAGATACATTGGAAACATGACAGCTGTGCTTCACCAACAGGCCCGTCAGGAAATGGGTGGGTGCAGTGCCTCCCCTCCCGCTACCAGATCCTAATGCGTGCCCATCCGTGCTTCCCAGAAGCGCAGCAGGTGACAGGATAGGAAGCGGCACCCATTCCAAGGCTGGAGGAAGAGGGCCTTTCCATGGGAAGTGGGCCTTTGAGCCCCAGGCACCAGTTTGGGCGGTGCCCTGCTGATTCATCCTGCTAGCGCTGAGCTGCCCCGCTGCTTACCAGACACCTCCATGTGGCCAAAGTGTCCCCATCCACACAGGGGCACCTCTTTATAGAGTGGGGAAGGTTCGCTGGGTGAAGTCTCACTGCTGTCCTCTGCATGCTCCTCCGGGGTTGTCAGGGAAGGTCTCCGCAGAAGATATGCAGTGTGTGGGAGCTATTGCCAGGGGTGGCCTGCCTCACCGGGTTGCTGGGAGTGCCTGAGGGTGGGATCTATGCAACTCCAGAGGGTAAGGGATGCGGGGATGGGAGCTCCATCAGTGGCTCGTCTTACCTTGGCCATGACCTCCCAGGCCCTCTGCAATGGCACTTGAAACGGTCGAGCCACACCTTCTGCAAACACCAGCCAAGCAGGAAATTTGCCTGCAATCCTCAACTCAGAACGGAGATGCAGCAAGGGGCCACAAGACAGAAGGATGCTTTCAGCAGAGCTGCTTCCATCCAGGTAAGGGGCCACAACTTCCGGGTCTCCGTCTGAAGGAATTGCATCAGCCAGGCAGCACCCCAACAGCGCTCTGAAACGGCTGATTTTTCCACCAAGAAGCCCTGGGGAAGGGGGCATGTCATTGGGGTCTCTATGACAGGGTTCCAAGTAAAATCCCCAAGCAATCTAGAACTCTTGAGACAAAGTCCACCAAAGTAAGAATTTATTAAGAGCACTCATGTTGGCACGTCTGGGGAAAACCTGAACCTGAATTCCCGTGGTTTCCTCCCGCCACACTAAAACTCATACCCTGCCCCATTTAGTGATTCTCAGATCACGTTGGCCAATCAATCTCCTGTCTCAACTACCGCCAAATTCCAGTCACTCCCCTCCAGGCGCCAGCAGCTTTTCCTGGATCGCTGGCGAAAGAACGTTGTTGCGGCTATACTCCCTTTGCTGCTGTCCTGTTCCCACAGCTTGCCCATCCCCCACAGTGGCAGCCCAGAATCTTGTCTCAAGATGGATCAGGGGCTGACACTCTACACCTGACAGCTCCTGGGTGGCAACTGCCCTGTCACTTGGCAAGACTCACCCAGCCCGAAGGAGGCGAAGTGCCCAGCTAGAAAGACTTAAGTAGACTTAAGTAGAGCAAGCAAAAATGACCACTGCGAGCTGAGAAAGCTGGATCCCCATTGGCGCAATGGCTGCCCAAGCCCAGCAGAGATGGGGAAAGGCACGCTATCCCATCTGGGCCTGGGTAGACATGGTGCCACTGGGGATCTGTCCCTGCTCATGGTGGCCCTCTTGCCTGCTTGGCTTAGGCATGCTCTACCACCTCCTTTCAGGCTGGGCGGGCCTGATGTTCCAGGCGATGATGGCCTGTTATGTCTCACCTGTACCAACAAGGTGAGAAGTCCCAATTTCCAACTAAACACAAACAAGCAAGCAAGTCCAGTAATTACAGGGTTAAATTCCTTGAGCCGATAAAGTTCTTGGCAGTCTCACACAAGCTGTCTGCCAAGTCAGGAGCATAAATCACAAGCTGTCTCTGCACACAGGATATTCCGAAGCTTCTCTCACTAAGTAACATGTTGTCCCGAACAAGTTCCCAGAGCGAACACACCCACTTTTATTCCCTGTGGGGTATGTCAGTCCCTCATCTCAGTCCCTGATTCGTCCTTTCTTTCTGCGTTGTAGCTCACACTTTTGCCTGCACCGTTGCCTCGCATCAAGCCAGCATTCCTCAGCTTGATCCTCAGTCAGAGGCTCTGATAGGCCCCCCTGGTTATCTGCCAACACCTGAGGCACAATCAGGGAGGAAGGTCTTGCCGAAGAGGAAAGTCCTGGGGAGGAAGGCAACTCCAAATCCTCTAACAAAGCAGGCTCAAACCTCAGAGCCAAATCTTCCTCTTCCTCATTGTCCAAGTCTTCGTCCTCTAACAAAGCAGGCTCAAACCTCAAAGCCAAATCCTCCTCTTCCTCATTGTCCAAGTCTTCGTCCTCTAACAAAGCAGGCTCAAACCTCAAAGCCAAATCCTCCTCTTCCTCATTGTCCAAGTCTTCGTCCTCTAACAGAGCAGGCTCGAACCTCCTAGCCACAACAATGGCCTGTCCCCCTTTCTCATATCCCCTTCTCCCAGATCCCATTCCCACCCCACTGGCCCTCGTGTTAGCGAGGCCAGCGTCAGTCACGGCTGGGTTGGGCCAGTGTCAGGGAAGAGAGCAGGTTGTGCGTCTCTCCAAGTGACTGAGGCACACCCAGTACCAACAAGGGCCAGAAAAACTCCAGCAAGAGTGAGGCGCCGGAGAATCAGCTCCGGCCACTTCTCCATCACCTTCCATTGCCCTTACCTTCTCGGAGGTAGAGGGCGAGGAACAGGGTCAGCCAGTGATGGGACAGGGAGCCACATCAAGAGGACCCAAAGAGCTGCATACAGCTCTGGAGCCACAGGTTGCCGACACCTATTCAAGGCCAATGGAGCCGGCCTCTCAATCTCAGTCAGCTCTTGTTCCAGTTCATCTTCCCCTGCAGATTCAGACTCCGATGGGGGCATGACAGGGTGGGCTGGGCTGGCGCATACTCTCACAGTCTCAACCCACCCCATTCTGGAATGCATGCATGTGCCCCCCACTTCCTGTGCACCCGCCCACCCACTGGGATGGCATGGGTCGGGCCGAAGCAACACGGGCTAGCCTCTTACAGTGGTAGGACAGCTGTGCAGGTTATATCTGGGCCTGCTCTAGGGCACCAGGTGGCAGGACTGGGTGGAAGCTTGTTAAAATGAGGTCTAACTGAAAAGTAAACAGAAATTGTCTGTCAGTGAATGAATCAATGCAATGGCTTGCCTCCAGGGATTGCTCCATCACTGGAGGTTTTCAAGAATAGGTTAGATAACCATTTGAGTGGGATGGTATAAAGCTCCTGCCTTGTGTAGTGGGTTGGACTAAAAGCTCATGAACTTGCTTCTTGTAAAGTGGCTTTAAAAAAAAACCATTTTATTCAGATAATTTAAATTACAAACTCCAAAAAATGAAATTTTGGACAGACAACATTTAAATAGAAGGAAAAATGTGCATCAAGAAGACAGAAACATATTTACGTATATTGAGTATTTATAAATATATTAGATCAATATTAGTTTCCTCCCCTTGCGAAGCAGGCCATTTTTTTTTTGAAGTTTTACCTCAATTTACGACCAGTATGACTACCTACATACTACATGGAGAGGCTGGTGACACCAACGGCAAAGCATTAACAATCTAGTTTTGCATTTAACTTGTATAAAATCTAGAACGGCTTCTTATTTACAATAAGTCACCATAATCATTGCCTCTGATCTGTCCGGAATGAAGTATCTTTGATTCTTACTAATAAAACTTTTTCTTAAGATTTTGTTTAAGAACAATAACACAACAATTGAATCTTATTCCCCCAAATTATAAACCTCTATTGTCGATTCATTTTCCAAGAGAGTCCAGTAGTGAGGGGGCTTTTAAGAAGTGGCTGTGCTCCATGTGGCAGCTTCTTGGGAAGAGCTCAGGCTCACGAACCATTTGTGTGCGCTCATAACCCCAAATGCCTCCATCAGTTCTAGGTGAAGGGGAGTTCCCAGAGCAGAAATGTTTTTTTTTCTCACCACAATCCTTCACATCCTTCTGGGTAATCCACCATGTCACAGTGTTTGCAGCATGACTACTACTGTGAGATAACCCAGAAGCAAAATACAGCACACACAGAGGCTTTGTCTTTTAACTGGTTTATATACATACATATACGTGATAGGCAAATACCTGGCAAGCAAGCAATCATCTTTACTCTGCATGGAGAACCACAATGGAGACGAGAGAGAGGTACACCCTCTCATGGCCTCATACATATAGACAGCTTCTTAAAGTGGTAAAACCCGGTGGGACCCATCTTCAGAGTTAAAGCGGCAATAACATGCTGTTTCATCCTCATTGCATCAACCTTACAACAGCTTCACAACAGCTGCTCAGCTATTAAATCTCAATACCTTGACATACCAGCTGGGTACAACAATTATTCCCTCCCTGTAATGCTTCCAACAAATTCCCTCAACACTATTCAACTATTACAAAGTCTGCACTACTATTACTGTTAATCTTCTCATCACTCCTTATCACCCATCCCCTCTCACTTGTGACTGTATGACTGTAACTTTGTCTCTTGTATCCTTACCATTTATATCGACTGTTTTCTAGTATGATTTGATTGCTTATTGTACCCTATGTAGTCATTAAGTGCTGTATCTTATGATTCTCGACTCTTGATGAATGTATCTTTTAGGTATACTGAGAGTATTTACACCAAGACAAGTTCCTTGTGTGTCTAATCACACTTGGCCAATAAAGAATTCTATTCTAAAATATACTATTCTAAATGACTGCACGTGGTTTTTTTTAACTGGGTGTAATAGAGGTAAGTCCTCCCTTACCATTTGCCTTATTTAGTAACCATTCAAGATTATGATGGGACAAAAAAAACCAGTTTTGCAAACAATCATTGTATTTTAAATCATCAAATTGTCCCATGATCATGTGTTAGCCATTAGCATGCTTCCCAAGCAGCCAAGCAAAGTTCATGGAGAAGTCAGAAAAAAGTTCACTAGTAATCAGGTAATGTCTCACTTAATGTCCACAGTGATTCATTTAACAACCATAGGCAAAGTGAGGTCAGAAGCCTGTTACAATCCAGGGCAATTAAATGCTCGTCTTCAATCATCACGCTCTTTAATTCTGACTCAATAATATGCTTCTTGTAGTCAAGTTTGATAAAAAAAAAAATCTTCCCTTTTGCAGGTGTGCTATCATGCCCTTTGTTAGGGGTAGCAGGTAAGCACAGATACCATTTAGCCCTCTATAATCTACCCTTAGATGAAGGGGCCCATCCTCTCCTCCCCGAATAGGACCGGGGCAGCCACCCTGGTCTGAACCAATTAGATGAACCCTCTTTTTGAATCTTTTGTCTATAAAACCCTTAAGCCCGTGATGGCACGCAGAGCCATTTGTACAGGCACATGAGCCCCAGCCAAACCTACCTGCACTGCGCATGCGTGTACCTCCCAGCTGATTTTCTGCCCTTTGAGACAGTTTTCGCCCTCCCGGAGGCCCGAGGGAAGCCTCTGCAGCCTTGGGAGGCCAAAAAAATGGGCCTTCCACAAATACCGGAAGTGCAAAAGTGGGTCTGTTTTCATCCTCCTGAGGCCGCCGAGGCTTCCCTTGAGCCTCTGGGAGGGCGAAAACAGCCTCAAATAGGCCAAAAATCAGCTGGGAGGTACTTGCATGCACAATGCAGGTAAGGGGGTGGGGCGGGGGTGTTAGGCATGCATGCACAGGGGGGCAGGGCACATTCCATTGTGGGTGCTGGCACCCGTGCGCTTTCGGCACACCACAACAAAAAAGGTTTGCTATCACTGTCTTAAGTCCCTCGACTCCGTAGGAGTCATTGAATAGATCCCCTAAACTCCACTGAAGATGTTACCGAGCCCGGTAACAAAACCTTAGCCAGCACCACAATGAAATTGAGTCTCTGTGTGCGCCTCCATCTGTGTTTCTGTTAGCTCAGTGATGAACTTCACTGGAAACAAACCCCGCTACAGATCTGTCCAGCTGGCAAAATGCCACCGGCACTGTGATTGGTCTAAGTCTCACTCCCAGCTTCTCAACCAGGGCACGGTGGACTAGTGCATTGGGTGCACCCTGAGTCCAGAAGGGCCACTAAGTTGGCTTTTCATCCTGAGGATTGGACGATGATGTGGATTGGATTATCATTATCGGAATAATTGGGCCAATTACAAAGGGTTGTCATCAGAGACAGTGTGTTACTCTCGCCTCTCCTGGACGAGTTGAATCTTCTTGCCATCTTTGGGAGATGGGGGTGAACTCTATGATCTCCACTCCTTCCAGGGCTGTTTTGTGGGCTCCCGGTGGCAGCTTGGTGGGCTTCTTGATAGGACCCAGGGTCACCTTTGGGCAGGACGATTGGATTTGCATTTAGCGGCCTGATGGCCCTCCTTCTCGCACTTGAAGCATTTGGCGGGGCATTGCTGGGGGCTCTCCACAGGTTTCCGCCTTTCCAATTCCCTTGGAAAAATCCATTCCGGGAGGAAGTCTGGACAGAGCCTCCCAGTAGCCTCCATTCTCCTCCTGATCACTCCCTTGAGCTCCCATAAGTGGGCTGTGGCCTATTTGAAACCGAGCCTTGCATGAGGGGGTGCAGTGTACAAACACAGCTCCACTCATGTGAACATCGCCCCCAAAGCTTCTCTCTTGTGTCAGTGGAGCTTGAGTGACCCGATTCCCTTTTCTCCCCCCCCTCTTTCATTCAGGCTGCCAAGCTGCCTGTTCTCAATGCTCCAAAAGTGCAGCGATGAGAGGATAAGCTGAATCAGGCAGGTGTGCCCTACTCAGCTTTGCTCACTCACCAAAACTTTGGGTGTGGAGAAGCCTGAACAAGTGCAAAACTACACCCCCGAGACTTCTCTGTGGAGGTATGCATGCGCAAACACTAAATGTGCCAGCCCACCAATCACGTGGCCTGATTTCTCTACTCCTCCCCTTTCAGGCCACCAAGATGCAAAAGTTGGAGACCACTGAACTGGTATAGCACCAGGTCAGAATTCTGACTTCAACTTTTTCCACACTCTGAACTCTCAAAGTCCCCCTGTCCCCCGAGAATCCCCTGGTATATCACTAGGTTGGAAGTGTAACTGAACTTTTCTCACACTCTGGACGTTGATGAAGCTCCCACAACTTCTGAAGGCAACTTCTGTTCCATTGGTTGATTGTTCTCACTGTCAGAAAGTTTCTCCTTATTTCCAGGTTAAATCTCTCCTTGTTCCAGTTTCCATCTATTATTCCCTGTCTGGCCTTGAGGTGCTTTGGCAGAATATTTCCCCGAAAATAGAAAAGTAGAAACTCAAGAGAGGCAGAAACTCAGCCCCCACCCCACCCCAACTTTTGCTAATGGACTATTAGTCTGGCCTCAGCCAGTCTATTTTACATAACAAAGATCTACTCCAGGTACAGATATTAATAGGAATTGCCCAAAGCCCTTTTATTACATCATCACCCAGCAAGGCTCAACCAAGCCTGGGACTCAGGACAGCCTACAGAGTTGTCCCTGCAGGGCCCCATGGGAGTCTGACATCCAATCAGAATACAAGCTCAAGTTCAAATCCCAATAGAGAGTATAAAACCCAGGCACTCTCAACATCTCAGCCACTCTTTTCCTTCACCCAACACCTTGAAGTATGTGATCATCCTTTTCACTTTGGAGCTCCAAGCCATGTGATCCTGTCCACCATTAAACCATCTTTCCAAACAGCCTCCAAGTTTCCAGTGTCTTTTTCCCCACTTGGAACTGAGACCAGAAGGATATTTCTTCCAACACTGCCTTCCTTCTCCTGTTTTAAGAGTTTTCATCTCTAAAATGAAGCTGCACCTGAAAAACAACTTGATTTCCTCTGTTGGAAGAAATGTCCACCTGGATTCAATTCCAACTGCGAAGAAAGACACTGGAAACATGGAGATTGCTTGGAAAGATGGTTTAATGGTAGAAAGGACCACATGGGGTTTTGTGGGTCCAGGGCAAAATGAGTACATGGTTGAGAGAGGGAGAGAGATTTATACCCTCTCTTGGGCTTTGAACTTGCTTCCTGTTCCTGTGACGAGAAATGTATCCTGATTGGTTGTCAGACTCCCATCGGGCCACGCAGGGGTAACTTTGTAGGTTGTCTTGTGTCCGAAGCTTGGTTGAATCTTGCTGGGTGATGTAATGAAGGAGCTTTGGACAATTCCTTAAGGGCTTTGTCCTTGTTTGGATCTGAGTGAGAGCTAATCCCATCACCCTGGAGCTGAAGGTCTTTTGTGTTGTAGATAAGATGACTTTAGTCTTTCTGAGGCTATTAACAAAGGCGGGAGCTGCTTTCCAAGAGCATGTATCTCATTTTCTCTTCCAGGGAGGTATAACAGATAACAGATAATCAGAGTTGGGAGGGAGGGTCATCTAGTCCAATCCCCCACTCAAGCAGGAGACCCTACACCAGTGGCCCCCAACCTTTTTTGTGCCACGGCCCGGTACTGGCATCACGAAATGATCCGCGGCCTGGTACCGGCATCAGCGCTCATGACAAGGCAAGGCGAGCTGAGCGACTGGCCAGCCAGCCGTTCCCCGCTTCTCCCCGCCACCTTCAACTCCTCCTTTGTACCTTTGTCGATGGGCTTCGCTTCGGGACGGCTTCAGGATGGTCGCTCGGCTCGCCTTGCCTTGGGTGCTGAAAGAATCCTCGCACCTTAGTTTCATTCGAAGCCCCCCCCCCTTCAATGAAACTAAGGTGCGAGGATTCCTTCAGGACCCAAACACCACTTTCCAACCGGAAAAGCTCACCCGGAAGCACTTTCTCGTCAAACAAGATGGCAGCACCCAGCAAACTGGCGGCCCAGTAGGAAATGTTCCATGGACCGGTACCGGTCCACGGCCCAGTGGTTGGGGACCCCTGCCCTACACCATTTCTGACAGATGGCAGTCCAATCTCTTCTTGAAAGTCTCAAGTGATGGCGCTCCCACAACTTTCGAGGGCAAGCTATAATATTCTGCCTTTTTAATATTTCCTGGAATAGTTCATTTTTCTAGAAGGGTGGGTGCTAACCTTCTACACCCTCTTTCCACCAACAGAGTTACATCATGTTCCCTAAGGATAAAATGAAATTAGGCGACATTGGACACCACAACATCACAATGCCAACTTAGCTGAGGGCATTTTGCGCAACCACCTTTCCTAATTGCTATCAGCATTCCGGCAAACCTCTAATCCAATCAATAACTCCGAGACAGACATCTCTCAAAGGTTCCGTTATTTGGATAGTATCTGGCACATTGTGGAATCCCGAATCTGAAAGTTTCGGGCTTCCTTGCAAAAGTCAAAACTACATATCCATCCCCTCTTAGCCATCATCACGTCACATGGTCCAATCACCATCCATCCTAAAGTGTTAGAAATGTCATCAGATACCTGGATCATATTACCATATGTGGTGGACGTGCGGAAGCTAAAATATATTGGACTAAAATACACACATGGCTGGAAAAAATGACAAAACAGCATATAGCTTTCAAACCAGAGATATTTTTATTGGGAATTTTACCTGAGGGATATAACAAAGAACTGACATATTTGATTATTAATGTTTTAAGAGAAAAGTCTGAGAGAAGATGAAACGATTAAGAAAATAATGGAATGCGCAGAAATGAGTAAACTAATGCTACCAATCAGAGAGCAAGAGGAAAAAGAGTACTATAAAATATGGGATTTATTCTATTCTTGGTTAGATAGAAAAAGAGCAAGCTGAAATGTGATATAAAAGTAATCATATATTATAATTAATTATTGATGAATAAGCGATAATATGAATTAAGAATTGAGGATTGCTCTAAAGAATAATATGAATTTAAAACTGTAAGTCTAAAAATGATATATGGGTAATATAATATGATATGGAAAAATTAATCAATATAATACGAATTTGAGTTAAAAGGGAAAGACTATTGATATTGTTCACACGACATATGGACCAACTGACACACTGTACAGTGGAAAAGAAGGTTTTATTTTTTTGTTTGTTGTTTGTTGTAAAAATAAAAATGTTAAAAAGAAACCATCTGTCCTAAAGTAAGATTCCCATTTCATTATTTATTTATTTATTTGATTTATTTATTTGATTTGTCAATCGCTTACAAGATAATAGGTATAAGTATATACATAGTTGTTTTCTTAAGTTTTCGTGGGTACTTACATGTATGGTATTCAGCTTTGTTCGGGTATTTTCCCACGTTATTATAGTTGTGCTTTTAAAGTTGTAGCAACGTTTCGGCAGAATCTCATCTGCCATCATCAGGCTTCTGTATTGTGTTCGTCTATACATAGTTATGAATACATGAAATGGGTACATATAAGAAAAATAAAAGAAACAATAGGACAGGGATGGTAGGCACATTGGTGCGCTTATGCAGGCCCCCTACAGACCTCTTAGGAAAGGGGTGAGGTCAATAGTAGACAGTCTGAGGTTAAAGTTTTTGGGGTTTGTGGAAGAAACCACAGAGTCAGGTAGAGTATTCCAGACATTGACCACTCTATTGCTGAAGTCATATTTCCTGCAATCAAGTTTGGTGCGGTTTACTTTGAGTTTGTATCTATTGAGTGCTCTTGTATTGTTATGGTTGAAGCTGAAAGTATTCATTGACAGGTAAGTCATTGCAATGTATGATTCTATATACCATACTTATGCGTCACACTCAGTGACCTTGAACCAACAAAAGAATTTTATTTTGTCTAACTAGATATACTCCAATGAATTCCCCCCTCCCACTTTCTCAGGCTCAGTTGTGGCAGCGTGGGAGCATCGAATCTCAAGATGGCTTCCAAAGCTGATATCAGCATCGGCAGTTATTTTCAGACATTTTTAACAGAGAGGGATCTTCTAAAATCAAGGGGAAGGCACAAGATACAGTGTTTCCTTCCTGTTTGATTGGGAGCAACATATTTAACTGTTTAGTGCTGAGGTGGGTTTCAAGCAGAAGTTACTTATTTTCATCTCTGTACCTGTTGGCACCTCTATTTGGTTGCTAATTGACTCTGCACTGAAGCTCCCTACAGTTTGGAGTCTCACAAAGACAAGCCTTGGGAGAAGCAAGCGGCCCTCAGGATTTCTGTTGACAGCTTGCTGGTAATTTTGGACCTCTACTCCTGCAAAACACGGTGTTGGAAGAAATATCCTTCTGGGTTCAGTTCCAAGTGGGGAAAAAGACACTGGAAACATGGAGGCTGTTTGGAAAGATGATTTAATGGTGGACAGGACCTCATGGCTTGGAGCTCCAAAGTGAAAAGGATGATCACATGCTTCAAGATGGTGGGTGAAGGAAAAGAAGGAAGGGCTGAGATGCTGAGAGTCCCTTATATACCCTCTGTTGGGCCCCACCTTAGTGTTTCCTGTTCCTGTGCACGAAACGTATCCCATTGACTGTCAGACTCCCAGGGGGCAGGAGTCTTAGCTAACTTTGTAGGCTTTGTCTGAACCACATGGCTTCACCTGAGTGATGGCTGATGTAATCTTCCCAGGCCAGGTGGTGGGATGGGCAGAGGCCTTTGTTATGTAGAATACTCTGGCTAGGTCTTAATGGCCCTCCCATAAACAAAAGTGGGGGGTGAGGTTCTGCTTCTGAGGTGAGTTTCTGCTTCTGAGTTTCTACCCTTTTTAGGGGAAATATTCTGCCTTTTTAGTATATCCTAAAATATTTCATTTTCCTAGGAGAGGGGTGGATGCTAACTTCCTACAATGGGTTTTGAAAAGGATCTTTGGGATAGCCGAATATCCAATTTAGTATATGAAAATATTGAATAATTATAATTGATAATATATAAATATCAAATTATGTAAGAAAGCCAATAATATCAATGTGAAGCTATTGTTATGATTACTCTAAAATTAAAGTAATTTGGAACCATACTGTTAACGTAATTATAGACGTATATAATTTGTTGGACATTGCAAATATGACTAACAAAACAGAATCTGTGATATAAGAAGTGATATTAAGAATGTAGAGATTGATATAAAACAGTACATGAGAATCTGAAATAATTTAAGATTGATAATACCGTGTTTCTCACAAAATAAGGCCGGGCCTTATTTTTTTTTTGACCGCTGAAAAAACAGCTAGGCTGACTTTTCGGGGGTGACTTAATTTCCTGTCCCACCTAGAGCGGCCCATGTGCATGTACCTTTCCACGAGGCTGTTTCTATCGGCCGACGAAAGCTCCCCAAAGGCAGAGTCCCCAGCCGTTTCGCGGCGAGGCGTGGCTGCCTGTGTCCCCTCACCATTAGGCAGTGTCTTTTGGGCGATGGAAGCTCCCCAAGGGCAGTCACCAGCCACTTTGATCGGCCGGTAGAAGCAGCCTTGTGGTGAAGGGATTGTGTATGGGTGCTGGCCCCAAGGCCACTTCTACCGGCCGATCGAAGCGGCTGGGGACTCTGCTTTTGGGGAGCTTCTGTCGGCTGATGTTCTATTAGTAGTAGACCAGGGTATTCTAGCCTAGACTACCTGCAGGGCACTCCTAAAGGCAAGTTTTCTCCCCACCCCACCCCACCCCTGCCCTTCCCCATTTCTCTTCACCTCGTGTAGTTCTAACGAATGATGTGAGAAATGGCGGGGAAACACATGGTTTAAATAGGCCTAAATTTTGGGGGTGGGGCTTAATTTCACCTCATGCCTAGAAATCATGCTGGGCCTTCCTATTGGTGGAGGCCGTATTGTTGGAGAAACACGGTATGTATTAATGTGAAATTATTATCATGTTGTTTTTTTAAATGTAAAACACCCTGAAGCCACACTGTTCACACAATGATGTGTTTATAGAAATAAAATATAGAACTTCCGGGTTGAGCTTCTTCGGCGACAGACCGAAACCACATCTCTGCACGGTTTCAATCCATGCTCGCTGCTGGAGCACCCTGAGCTGGCTGGTTTCGGGGCTAAGCCACCCCATGGAGGTGGTGAAGACGGGGGAGACTGCCTGCAGGGTTGAGGAGAGCCACATCTGTCCTCCCCAGCTGGCCATTACTCCCTTTCCCAAAGGCGGTTGTAGCGGTTGTCAGAAATGGCCACCACAAAGAAGAAATCGACTGGAAAAGAATGTGCAGGATGAAGGTAAGAAGAGAAAGTTTTGGTTGACCGGGTCAAATAGCAAAGGCAACAAAAAAGGTACCCTGGAATTGAAACTATTTAAAAAAAAACCAATAACATTGTTCCCTAAGAAGATTTCTAAGCTGCAAAGGAGAGAGAAAAGGGAAAGGATTTGGTTTTTTTTCTCCTCTTCCTATACTGACAGCTAAGGGACTTAAGCAAGAAATTGGAAAAAAACCACTTTGACATTAATAGGCATTTAATGCTGAAAATAAAAAGTCACAGGGATAATAATGATTTCTGGATAATTAAAAGCTTTTGAAAATAGGAAAGGAGAGAAAAAGAATAAAAGGGCAGGATCTGGAAGGGAGGAGACTGCCTGGAATTAAAAAGAACTTACAGCAAAATCTCAACGAGACTTCCAAAAGATACATCTTAACTGAAACAATGCAACAAAATAGTAAAACCCCAGGAAGAGAAAGTGAAAAAAGAAATAAGAAGAAACAGCTTGGGACTATTTGGATTACTTGGTGATCTCTGGATTCTTGGTTATTGCATTTGAATGATTAAAATCAATTGGGTGGTTGTTTAAAACTGTTTAAAATGGCTCCACTTTTAGAAGAACTGAAAATGGAACTTAAAAAGTACAAAGAAGATGCACAAGAAGGGAGAGGTTCTTTTGGCTTCATATTTCAGTTCTTAGAAATGGAGATTTGGAACTATGAGAAACAACAAGAAATGCCTGCAGAACAAGAAGACTGGGACAAAGAAGAAGCCATCTTTAATGAACAAGTAATCTTAGGTGGGGAAAAAAATGGAAAGTGGGGAAAGAGAATGGAAAGTTTAAGATTGGGAAAAACAACCCAAAAAAGAATAGAGTGAAAAATAAGTATAAAATCAGAAAGCAACAGAAGAGGGAAATGCAGAAGAGAGAATTAGAAGTAGAGAAACAAGGAGGTAAAAAGGGGAGGGAGAAGAAGGGAGGGAAGAAAGAAAGGAAAAGAAGTTATAAAAGTCAGAAACAAAATACAGAGAAACAGGGCCTATTTAGAGATAATGCGTGAAAATCTAATGGAAAAAGGGATTCTACAAAGGTGCATAAGATAGTATTGTTATATTAGAAATAGAAATAATTTCAGAAAATATGAAACAATGTATGATTAAAATGTTTGACAAAATAGTTATTGTAATAGTGGAATATTTGTCAATAAATAAATGTAACAAAATGAATATTTAATGATTTACAGAACATATGTGAAGAGAAATAAGGAAAAAATTAATTGAGATTATGTGTCTTTAAGGAAGTATGATATTTAATTGAAAAGAAATGTTAAAGATGTTAAGACTTTAATGATTATTAATGATAGAACTGAATTGGAATGGAATGAGGGTTTCTAATTACATATATTTATAATCTTTTTTTAAAAAGAATATAGTGTGTATTTTAAGAATGTACCAAGCAGAATTCAATTGGAAGTTATGTATTATGTATTATATTTAAGGTCATAAATTTAAGGTATATATTGAAGTTTAAATAAGAGTTGAATGGATATAATTAAAAGATATAAAGGTGTCATACTCCAATTAGTAACTACAGGAGAAAATTTGTTTAATGAGAAAAGATAATATGAAATTGAAAAGAACAGACAAAAGTATAAATATAATGATTTGAATTGAGATGAGATAATCAAAATAAAATTGAGAAAATTAAGGGGAAAAACTATATAGAAAATGTAGAATAGTGTAAGATATGGAATAGAACACAAAAATGAGCATGAAATTGAATTTGTGTCTGTATAAAGAAGTTCAACCCGGGACCATGCTATTTTCAAAAAAGATGTTTTCCTTGTATTTTGTGTGTGTGAAAACCCAAATAAAACTTTATTTAAAAAAAGGAATAAAAAATTAAAAACTATAATAAATTAGAATATCCAGTTTGTTCATACATGACTGAGATGAAGAGATTGAAAGGGAACTCATCAAATTTGCAAATGACACCCAATTGGGGGGAATAGCCAACACTTTAGAAGATAAATCCAAGATCCAGAAAGATCTTGACACATGTGAGCGCTGGGCCCTTTCCAGCAAAATGCAAATAAGTGGTGGGAAAAATAAGGTTTTACATTTAGGCAAGAAAAGCTAAATGCACATCTATAGAAGAGGCTCTCTCTATACCAGGCTGAAGAGCAGTAACTGTGACAGGCACCTAGAAACACAAATGAGATAGCAATGTTCTGTAATTGCTTTAAAAATTAATGCAGTCCTGGTTTGCAGCACCAGAGATAGTGTCAAGATCACATGAAGTGTGTTAGTATTGTGTGATACTGTATTGTAAGAATACACTTTGAAGACTGCATCCAGTTTTGGTCACCAGGATATAAAAAAGGTGTTCAAACTCTAGAAAGAGTGCAGAGAAAGGACAACAAAGACATTTGCACATTTCATGATTTTCCTTGGCTCAGTTGCAAAGATACACTGTTGGGAGTCTGAAAGTGACTCGACGGCATGTAATCAGTGAGAAGATCTGGTCAATGTCATCGGTAGGGATGGGGCAAGCCTGTTTTTTCGGCCTCCTATCGCGAGATGTCAGCATTTGTAACTGGAAAGCCAACACTACAATCGCGGCCTCTGTGGTTGAGTTTAAAGGAGTTAAAACCATCGAGTACTACATTGCTAGAAAGGATGGAAGGAGAGGAGAAGTTCTCCTACAAAGGAACTTCCTCCTCCGCAACTCGAGACGAAAGTGGCGTGCAGAGAGGCTCCCGAGCCTTTTCCAGGTGAGTTGAGGGCAGGTCGGAGGAGAATCCGGGAGTAGCTCAGGCTGTTTGGTTCCCTCCATGGCGTGGAAGCAGAGAAGCAACTAGAATACGGAATAACGCTTGGAAGGGATCTTTAAGGTCATCTAGTCCAGCCCCCTGCTCCAGCAGGAGACCTTATACCATCATTTCAGCCACCTGGCTGCCCATTCTCTTCCTATAAGCCTCCAGTGATGGAGCATCTACAGCTTCTGCAGGCAAGCTGGTTAATCGTTCTCACAGTCAGGATATATCTGCTTGCTTCTCTCCTTGATTCGTTTCCATCCATTGTTTTTTTTAAGTTTTTTATTAAATTTTTACACTATTTAAAACAAATCATATATACAATTTTTGCAGTAAGTTGTGCCATCGACTTTTCCATTTTCATTTGCATGCATGCATACATATACACCGCTTAAAAAAATAAAGGGAACACAAAAATAAGACATCCTAGATCTGAATGAATGAAGTATTCTTATTAAATACTTTGTTCATAACATAGTTGAATGTGCTGACAACAAAATCACACAAAAATTATCGATGGAAATCAAATTTAGCAACCCATGGAGGTCTGGATTTGGAGTTACACTCAAAATTAAAGTGGAAAAAAACATGACGGGCTGATCCAACTTTGATGTAATGTCCTTAAAATAAGTCAAAATGAGGCTCAGTAGTGTGTGTGGCCTCCACGTACCTGTATGACCTCCCTACAATGCCCGGGCATGCTCCTGATGAGGTGGCGGATGGTCTCCTGAGGGATCTCCTCCCACACCTGGACTAAAGCATCCCCCCTCCTGGACAGTCTGTGGTGCAACATGGCATTGATGGATGGAGCGAGACATGATGTCTCAGATGTGCTCAATTGGATTCAGGTCTAGGGAACAGGCGGGCCAGTCCATAGCATCAATGCCTTTGTCTTGCAGGAACTGCTGACACACTCCAGCCACAAGTTCTAGCATTGTCTTGCATTAGGAGGAACCCAGGGCCAACGGCACCAGCATATGGTCTCACAAGGGGTCTGAGGATCTCATCTCGGTGCCTAATGGCAGTCAGGCTACCTCTGGCGAGCACATGGAGGGCTGTGTGGCCCCCTAAAGAAATGCCATCCCACACCATTACTGACCCACTGCCAAACCTGTCATGCTGGAGGATGTTGCAGGCAGCAAACGTTCTCCACAGTGTCTCCAGACCCTGTCACGTCTGTCACATGTGCTCAGTGTAAATCTGCTTTCATCTGTGAAGAGCACAGGGCACCAGTGGCGAATTTGCCTTGTCTGGCCTTCAGGTGCTTTGGAAAATGCCCCCTTCCTTTCTGTGGCAGCCCCTCAAATATTGGAAGACTGCTATCATGTCTCCCCTGGTCTTCCTCTTCACTAGATTAGCCATGCCCAGTTCCTGTAATCATTCTTCGTATGTTTTAGTCTCCAGTCCCTTCCGTCGATGCCTTTGACCTGCTGTGGCTGACCCAGAAGAGGAAATTCCTCTGTCATTCGCCACTTCTCCTCCACATCCTTTCTAGAAATATGGCCCCAGGATGAATCAGTAAACTAACTCTTGAGGAATACAATTATATCAACCCGTTCCAGCCCAGAGTCTCCTTCTTCCCTAGAATATCTCTGCCACCCCTGTACTGTACCTTATTCCTGGGCGTGAGTAGAGCACCATCTAGTGACATACTGTATGGCAGAAGAACATGCTTGTTCTACCCAAATGTGTTTGAAGATTGACTCCGGACTTTCTTAAGTGCCATCCAGTCCTATTTGACTCCCATTGAGCTCATCGACAGCTTTTCTTCTTGAGGATCCATCCCAAACCTTTTCTTTCAGGTTTCCCAAGACAACACTCCTTGTCCCTGGAGGTGAGCCCAAAGCTTTGTTTGTGAGAAAGGGCCTCTAAACCAAAGATAACAGATAAGCAGAGTTGGAAGGGACCTTGTAGGTCATCTAGTCCAGTGGTTGCCAACCGGTGGGCTGCAGCCCACTGGTGGGCCCCGAAAAAATTTGGGTGGGCCGCAGAGAAATTTCACACACACACCCAAACAATTAATCCAGGCTGCACAGGAACACAAGGCTGCACCACCCACATGGCCCGTGCGAACCGTCCCCACCCACTCACTCCTTACCCAGCAAACTTGCCTGCTAAATTGCTATTTTTCCTTTTTCCAACCATCAGCTGTTCTGCTGTGCCGGGAAATTTAGAGTAGCTAGGAAGTAGGAAATGGTTGGATTTCTTGCTTTTTAGCTAGTCTTTAGATCTTTGGCTGTGCTCTTAAGTACAGCCGAACCTCCCTTAGGACTTAAAGTTCTATTATTCAGTGCAGACTCATGGCAAGCAAATTTTATGTAACAGACTCAGGTAGTCAATGGCAGATAGATAGATCACTGAATGAATCTGTGATTCTGTGAGCAGCTCAATCTGCCTGACTGCTTTGCCTGATTTTGAGTAAAAGTTGCTTTTTTTAAAAAAAAATCAATATTTATAGAAATATTTATAATATTTACATACAAGTTATGCCCAGCCAGTCACATGACCACCAAGCCACACCCATAAATTAGACCATACCCACAGAACCAGTTAGTGGTCTCTGGGATTTAAAATTATGTTAGTTTGGTGGTCCCTGAGGTCCAAAAGGTTGGCAACCCCGATCTAGTCCAACCCACCCCCTGCCCAAGCAGGAGACCCTACACCATTTCTGACAATGGGCAGTCCAATCTCTTCTTGAAAGTCTCAAGTGATGAAGCTCTCCCAACTTCCAAGGGCAACTTCTGTTCCATTGGTTGATTGTTCTCACTGTCAGAAAGTTTCTTCTTATTTCCAGGTTAAATCTCTCCTTGTTCACTTCCCATCCATTATTTCTTGTCTGGCCTACAGGCACTTTAGAATATAGCTTGACCCCTTCTTTTCTGTGGCAGCCCCTCAAATATTGGAAGACTGCTATCATATCTCCCCTGGTCCTTCTCTTTACTAGACTAGCCAAGCCCAATTCCTGCAACTGTTCTTCATATGTTTTAGTCTCCAGCCCCCTAATCATCCTGGTTGATCTTCTCTTACTTCTTCTAGAGCCTCAACATCTTTTTATAGTGTGGTGATTAAAACTGGATGCAGTACTCTAGGTGTAGTCTTATTAAGGCTTTATAGAGTGGTATTAGTACCTCACTTGATCTTGATTATATCCCTCTGTTAATGCAATTTAGGATTGCATTTGCTTTTTTGGCTGCTGCTGCAGCACATTGCTGGCTCAATATTTATCTGGTTGTCCACTAAGACTCCCAAGATCTCTGTCACAGTTACTGTTATTAAGCCTGGTTTCACCCAAGTCTACATGTGTACTTTTGGTTTTTCTTGCCTAAGTGTAAAGCTTTACTTTTCTCTACATTGCATTGCATTTTGTTAGATATGGCCCAGTGTTCAAGTCTGTCAAAATCCACCTGGATCTTGAGCCCATCATCTTGGATGTAGGCTATTCCTGCCAGCTTATTATCATCCTTAAATTTGGTAAGTTCCCCTTCTATTCTCTCATCTAAGTCGTTTATGAAGATATTGAAGAGTGCTGGACCTAAGATGGAACCTTGTGGCACCCCACTACTTACTTCCCTCCATGTAGATGTAGACCCACTAAGGACTATTCATTGAGTACGGTTTGTCAGCCAGTTATGAATCCATCTAGTCTTGAGTCTGTCTATCCCGCTTTTTTCTAGCTTACCAAGAAGTACTGTATTTTTCAGACTATAAGACACTCCGGACTAAAAGACGCAGCTAGATTTTGGGGAGGAAAACAAGGGGGAAAAAACTGCCCCTGCCTCCCAGCAATTTGCCACTTTGCTGCAAACAGCAAACAGCCTGGTCAGCTTCAGCACAGTCTGATTTAGCATGAGCAACTAATTGGCGGTTGGATTGGCCTCCTGGAATGCCGATGATCAGCTGTTCCAGGCTGCGGGAATCACTGCAGCCCATTGGCGCCATCACCACCGATACAGTATATATTAAGAATTTGTATTGACCAAAGTCAACAAGATAATTTCATGGTTGAATGCAAATGTGAACTTGGATCTCGGTAATCTTTGCTGTGTCAAATGAATCATTATTAATGTAAGATATTCTTTTAGCATTGTGGCATGTTTGCTTTTTACCTTCAATGCACATAGTTTTCTTCTTTCACATCTTCTGCAACCATTTTATAAACAATAAAAAATACTCTTTTCTTTGAATCTTATAGACAAAGAAGATGCCAATAAGATCACTTCCGGACAGCTGAGAATAACAAGCAACGCTAAAATGGAAAGCAAATCAGTCCAGAAATTGCGTTCTAGGGTCCTGTGATCCCCTTTTGCAGCTGTACAGATGTGTCCCTTGTGGGAAAAGTGCATGTTTCAAATCACAACTGAGTATGCATGAAATGATCCAAATTGGAGAAAAGTAAAACAAATGTGGACAAAGAACAGCTCCCTTGTGGTTCATGGATGGACCCACATAGGAGAGAAGCCCTAGAAGTGCTCCCAATGCAGTGGGCATGGCAACTTGGTGATACATTAGAGAACTCACACCAGGGAGAAACCCGTTGAATGCGCTGCTTGTGGAAAAAGTTTTGGTCTCAACTCTGGTGATACATAAGAGGATGCCCACCAAAAAGAAATCATATGAGTGTCCTGATTGCAGGAAATGTTTCACTACAAATTCCCTCCTTGTGATACACCAGAGAACACATACAGGAGAGAAACCTTTTGAATGTCCTGCATGTGGGAAAAGTTTCCGTCAGAAGTATCACCTGGTGGTACACCAGAGGGTTCACACAGGAGAGAAACCTGTTGAATGTGCTGATTGTGGAAAACATTTCAGTCAGAATTCCAGCTTGTTGAAGCACCAGAGGACTCACATAGGAGAGAAACCATTTGAATGTCCGGATTGTGGGAAAAGTTTCAGACAGAATTCCGACCTGGTGAGCCATCAGAGGACTCACACAGGAGAGAAACTCTTTGAATGTCCTGTTTGTGGGAAAGGTTTCATTCAGAATTCTCACCTGGCGAAACACCAGAGGACTCACACAGGAGAGAAACCATTTGAATGTCCTGTTTGTGGGGAAAGTTTCACTCAGAATTCCAGCCTGGTAAGTCATCAGAGGACTCACACAGGAGAAAAACCCTTTGAATGTCCTCTTTGTGGGAAAAGTTTCAGCCAGAATTCCAACTTGGTGAACCATCAGAGGACTCACACAGGAGAGAAACCATTTGAATGTTCCTATTGTGGGAAAAGTTTCAATCACAATTCCCACCTGTTGGTACACCAGAGGATTCACACAGGAGAGAAACCCTTTGAATGTCCTCTTTGTGGGAAAAGTTTCAGACACAACTCCAGCCTAGTAATTCACCAGAAGATTCACACAGGAGAGAAATCCTTTGAATGTCCTGATTGTGGGAAAAAATTCATTAGAAAATCCGGGGTCATCAGTCACCAAAGGACACACACAGGAGAGAAACCATTTGAATGTCCTGATTGTGGGAAAAGTTTCAGACAGAATTCCAACCTGGTGAGTCATCAGAGGACTCACACAAGAGAGAAACCCTTTGAATGTTCCTATTGTGGGAAAAGTTTCAATCACAATTCCCACCTGTTGGTACACCGGAGGATTCACACAGGGGAGAAACCCTTTGAATGTGCTCTTTGTGGGAAAAGTTTCAGACACCACTCCAGCCTAGTGATTCACCAGAAGATTCACACAGGAGAGAAATCCTTTGAATGTCCTGATTGTGGGAAAAGTTTCATTAGAAAATCCGGGGTCATCAGTCACCAAAGGACACACACAGGAGAGAAACCATTTCAATGTGCTCTTTGTGGGAAAAGTTTCAGACAGAATTCTGAACTGTTGACACACCAGACGATTCATACAGGAGAGAAACCATATGAGTGTCCGATTTGTGGAAAAAGTTTCATTGACAGTTCCAAGTTGATGAAACACCAAAGGATTCACACAGGAGAGAAATCATACCAGTGTCCATATTGTGGAGAATGCTTCGTTAGAAAATTCCAGTTCATGAGGCACCAGAGGACTCACGTAGGCGAGAAACCATTCGAATGTCCTGATTGTGAGAAAAGGTTCAGTCACAAAAGCCGCCTTGTGATACACCAGAGGACTCACACAGGAGAGAAACCGTACGAATGTCCTGTTTGTGGCAAAAAATTCTGTGGGAAGTCCCAAATGATGATACACCAAAATCGTCACACAGGTGAGAAACCGTATTCGTGTCCTTTTTGTGGCAAAAATTTCTCTCGGAAGTCCCAAATGGTGATACACCAGAGGACTCACACGGGTGAGAAACCATTTGAATGTCCTGATTGTGGGAAAAGGTTCAGTGACAAAAGCTGCCTGGTGAAACACCAGAGGACTCACACAGGAGAGAAACCGTATGAGTGTCCCGTTTGTGGCAAAAAATTCTGTCAGAAGTCCCAAATGGTGATACACCAGAAGACTCACACAGGCGAGAAACCATATGAATGTCCTGTTTGTGGCAAAAAATTCTGTCAAAAGTACCAAATCATGATACACCAGAGGACTCACACAGGCGAGAAACCGTTTGAATGTCCTGATTGTGGGAAAAGGTTCAGTAACAAAAGCCACCTGGTGATACATCAGAGGACTCACACAGGAGAGAAACCATATGAGTGTCCCGTTTGTGGTAAAAATTTCTGTCAGAAGTCCCCAATGGTGGTACACCAGAGGACTCACACAGGTGAGAAACCGTTTGAATGTCCTGATTGTGGGAAAAGTTTCATTACAAAATTGCGGCTCACAAATCACCAGAGGATACACACAAAGGAGAGAAAGATTTTGAATGTCCTGACTGTGGGAAATGTTTCAGTCACAAAAGCCGCCTGATGAAACACCAGAGGACTCACACAGGAGAGAAACTGTATTAGTGTCCTGTTTGTAGCAAAAATTTCTGTCAGAATGGTGATACACCAGAGGTTTCACACAGGAAAGAAACACGTTGAATGCCCTGATTTGTGGGAAATGTTTCCATTTCAATTCAAACCTGGTGAAACACTAGAGGACTCATAAGGGAGAGACCTCTCAAATGTCCAGTCTGTGGACAATACTTTATGGCAAAAAAATAATTCCTATTGCACACAATAAAATTTATATGAAGCAAAAGTTCGTGAGTTTAGAGAATGTTTGAATTTCATTTCTAAACTTCAGGGTGTAGATGAGAAATAGACTCTGCATACTGGCTTGATCTTTTTAGGCAACGCATCTCAGGTTTAGATCTGTAGTTGGAGAGAAAAAATGTGGAAACTGTTATTTGATAAAGGTGAACAACCAGTTTCTGGATATATTTATTGTGATATGTATTTATTGTGGAGTTTCTACCTTCTTAATACCGTATTTCCCCATGGGTCCTTTTTGGCATGAAACAACACCGGCAGCCACTCATGGCCTAGCTGGTTGGATGAAGCCCGCTTTAAATTTTTGTTAATAATGGCTCTCAGCTCCTCCAGCTCTCAGGGTCATCAAGTAAATCTTTGGCTTAGGTAGTTTCACCCCCCTAGGAGGATTTCAGTGCTGAAGTCTGGGGCGATGGGGTAGCAGCACATCTGACCCCCTCTCGCTGAATACCTCTCTGAAGTCCCAGTATTCTTTGGGGATTTTCTCAGCATCTAGGCACTCGCTTGCCATAGCTCCTAGCTCCCTTGTAACCTTGGCTCTGGGTGGGGTTTTGGCCCCCACTTCTTCCCAGCTCTGTGGAATGGATTCCTAAAAGCTCCTTCCTCCAATTCACATGAGGATTCCATTTTCGGAGCCAGGGTAATCCAAGCAAGAGGGGCCGCTCCATTCTGGGGGCTACAATGAAACTCAGTTTGGTGATTCCCCCATCCACATCTCCACTGGTTTCAGTTACAAAGTGAGCTGGGCCTCCACCAGCTACCGACCCATCCAGCTAGCAAAATGCTACGGGCACCTTCAGTGTTATCAGTCTCAGTCCCAGTTTCTCTACTCACCTCAGGGTTAATCGCGCATCTCGTGCGCCCTGAGTCTACAAGGTCTACCATCTTCCCCTGGGCGCCAGATGAGGGAACCCACAGCTCCACTGGGATGGTCATGGGGCCACAGGCTGACTTACCAGGGGTCGAAGTCGGTCTCACTCTCCTCCAGAGTGGTCAGAGTTCACAGCTCCTCCTGGCCAGGAGGGGCGTACTCAACAACCTCTACCCCTTTCAGCGCTGTTTTGTGGTCCTTGACTGGCTGCTTTTCAGGCTTCCTGCCGCCAGCAGTTTTCAGCTTGGAGCTTGGCTTGGTGAGGCAATCAGCTGCTTAATGCCCCTCCTTCCCACACTTGAAGCATGCCGTAGACCTCTGTTTGGCTGCTGGCCTGCCTTTGGCCGCTCTCTGGGCCTGAGGGGGAAGGCTTTCTCCTACTGCGGCCTCTCTGGGCCTGAGGGGGAAGGCTTTCTCCTACTGTGCCAGTCTAGCCAGATCAATTTCCACCTCTGCTATCAACACATACCAGTGCTGAATGTCTTGAGGGGCTCCCCAGGAGACACAGCTCTGATCGATGTCAAGCCCATCTTTGTAGCACTCCATCAGGACCTCTGGGGGCCAGCCATGTATGCGGCAGGCCAATTCAAACTCCTGGGTGTATTCTGCTACTGATTTATAGCTGTCTTCCTTCCTTGTGTTCAGCTAGAGGGTCCTCGAACCGCGTGTGGAGCGCCATCATAAACTGGTGGTAATAGTTGCGGGGGGGGGCATCATCGTTGTGAAGAGTGACCATCCAATCTGCTGCGGCCCCTTCCAGGGCCATGATGACACATCTCACTTTGGCTGCCTCCGAAGCAAAGTCCTCTCCATATTCCTGCATGTGATTCCAAACTTGAGCTTGGAAGAATCCCAGCAACCATCTGGCTCGGACTGGTTTCTCCTTGAGCTGCAGCTCCTCCAGCCACTCCGTCTCCTCACGGCAGCGGTGTGGCTGGGAGGAGGTCGACTCCAAGGCTGCCCAGACTTCCTGGTCGCTCCCTTGGGTTGACATTGTGTTCTCAGCCCCCTTGGTAGACTAGGTTGGCCAATAAAGCAGACCTTGCTTAATGTCGGGCCTGCCTCCGTTCAAAACCCAAGAAAGAAAACCTCTGACTCCACTGAGGTAGTGAAGAGGTACTTGTACTGAGTTTGAAATGGTACCGGTGAAAGCAAAACAACATCTGATTTAAAAGGCACGAAAGTTACAAGTTGAAAGTTTCCCCAAAACCCTCCCTCCCCAGGGACCCAGGCTGAATGTCCAATCCACATTCCACATAATGTCATGTGAAGCCCATCTTAAGGTGTTTTCATCCATCTGGAGTTAAAGGATGGTTGGCCTTGATTGGGTGTAAACAACTCCACTCAGCAGCACAGTAGTTCTTGAGATCAAACCTCCCTTTTAGTTCACATGGATCTTCACACCAACTCACTTCCCAAACCCAAATGCTATCCCCCACTTCCCGTTACTACGACAGCTGACAGCAAGCATGCGTCAAAGGAAAAACCCATGCTGGAGAGCCAGCTGACAGGATCCCTGTAATACTGAGGCCTGACTTCTACCCTACCAGGCATCAAAGCCTCCTTCACCTCCATAACTTTTGAAGATCTCTGAACCTCGTGGGGAAAGAGGGCAGGGCATGCATCTCTGTCATACAGCCGTTACTTTGACTGTGCCCGGGATTCATCCCTGGGCCCTGCAGTGGATTTGTGGAAGCAGCTGCCATTTTGCCATGCCTGCTTCTTATGTCAATATGGTGGCTGCTTCTGGGTCACTGGGAGTGGGAGAAACTGTTCTACTTTGCTACCTTAACACTTTGTAGACCGTGTTGAGGAGTTGTGGGTGTACTGGAAATGGTGGCTATCTTCAGGAGACCTCTAAACGCGTAGGCCATGTGTCCCTGGGGTGCATGGGAACTCAATAAGTACCCCTTGTACTGCCAAAAAACAGTCAATGCAGTCCTAGGTTGCCTCAACAGAGGAATAATGTCAAGACAACAAGAGATAGAATTGCTTTACACAGTGCTGGTGACAACACACTTGGAATACTCTGTCCCGTTCTGGTCACTATGTGCAGAGAAGAGCAACAAAGATGAGAAAAGGTCATTAGGAGAGACATGATAGTTGTCTTTCGGTACTTGAGTGTCTGTCACAAGAAGCGGTTTGACTTATTCTCTAGGGCAGCGGCCCCCAACCTTTTTTGTCCCACGGCCCAGTACTGGCATCACAAAATGAACCACGGCATCAGTGCGCATGACCAAGGCAAGCCGAGCCAAGCAACCGGCCATCCGGCCATCCCCCGCTTCTCCCTGCCACCTTCAACTCCTCCTTTGTACCTTTGTCGATGGGCTTTTGGGGCTCTTTCTTAATCTCCTCCTAATGTGAGACTCCACCGCCTTCAGGACTGCTCTTCATTCAAAGCCGCCCCCCCCCCACTTGACGAAACTAAGGCACGAGGATTCCTCCAGCACTCAAACGCCGCTTTCCAACCGACGACCGACAAGCTCACCCGGAAGCACTTTCTCAAGTGCCGTCGAAATAAGATGGCGGCGCCCACGTCTTGGCGGCGCCCACTTCTTGGCGGCCTGGTAAAAAGTGATCCACGGACCAGTACCGGTCCAGGGCCCGATGGTTGGGGACCACTGCTCTAGGGCACCAGACAGCAGGACAAGAGGAATGCGGGGGGGGGGGGAAGCTTGTTAAAATAAGGTCCAACTCAGAAGGAAAGAGAAATTGTCAGTGAGAGCAATTAATCAAAGCAATAACTTCCCTCTGGGTTTTGTGGGTACTTCATCACTGGAGGTTTTCAAGTAGGCTGGACAACCATTTCAGTGGGATAGTATAAAGCTCGTGCCTTGAGAAGCAGCTTGGACTAGGGTCCCTTCCATGCCTATCATGCTGCGTTTCCATGAATTTAGAGGCAGGTTAGAAAATTTAAATTACAAACTCAAAAAAATAATTTATTTTTAAACCAAAAGTTGTAA